>NC_056737.1:1692525651-1692580651 GCF_019279795.1 Protopterus annectens | reverse complement strand
TGTGTGTGTGTGTGTGTGTGTGGAGATTAATGATTTTGAAGTCATTCACAATCACTACACCTCCCATTGGCCTACTTTAGCATGTCTGCTGATGTCATTCACCTTGACATAACCCTTTGGCCATGTATCAGCTATATAAGCTCTAAGGTTCTTATGATAACTGCACAATACTATAGTGTAGCAAACTTGTTAGGTAGGGGTTCTAATCTCGATCCTGCCAACTGTGATGATGTGTGTGTTTCCATGACAGAGCATTTGTGTGTCTCCATTGACATCTGCTTTTGTGGACATTCACATGTACTACATTGCCCTTACCCCTTTTCTAGCACTGTTTCTGATGTCACTCACCTTCAAATATACCTTTGGAAAACTCTCCAACATGAAAACTCTGTGGCATGTGCAATAACTGCATAACACTGTGATAACAATACATAGTCATGTAGGAACTTGAAACTCAGTACTGGTAAGTGTGTGTTTGTGAGTGTGTCATCAGTATCCTGTGAGGGGTGCTGGGGTGAGTGTGTACATTGCAGTGTGGCTTTTGCTACATCATTATATTGAGGACCTATATGTCACATTGTCCACATTACAAGGCCAACAGTTTTCAAACACTGTAGAGGTTGCTGTAGATAATCCTCAGCCATAAATGTGTACAGCCATGCGCAATTACTATGTGACAGTATGGATTAGTAAACAATATAGGCAGATACTACTCTCCACCCATGGATCATACACAAACACACTTGGCTCTTGCTCTCTTACACCCTTCCTTTCTTACTTTGTCACTGTCTCTCCGTCTGTCTGTCTCTCTCTCTCTCTCTCTCTTTCTCTCTCCCTCTCTGGTGGATGTTGAAATGTATCTCTGTTTTGCATAGGCAGCAGCTTGAGTTTTGTAAGGAATGCTTATGATCAGCTGATGGCCTGTGCATGGATTGCAGTACCCTACTTGCTAATTGCATGTGGAACAGCTGTGGTATCATTCCTATAGCCAATTGCATGGAAACACACTCCTATAACTAAGCACTTCATGTTGGTGTTGGCCCTTTTCCTTCACTGTGAGCAGGACTTCATGTGGGTGTTTGACAAACAGCATCACAGAGGGTAGTTGGAAATACCTCTTACAACATACACTGTGGAGACAGGCCAACAAATAGGAGGGGTGTGTTCCAGATATGGGGACAAAATGTAAGTATTGCTGTTCTACATTTGAAGTTATGTTGGTTTAACAGAGTTTGTGTGGATATGACTGTTCTACATGATTTAAAGTCTGGCATGACAGTGTTATGTGGTTGAGGAAACCCTCACCTGTAGGGCTATCTGCATACTGTCCAGAGTTTGGAGTCTTACATGTGTTGTGCTACTTACACATATCTTTAGATATGCAATAGCATACTCTGATGATTGCAGTAGGTACATGGAGAGATCCATGTGAGTTACTGACTTCATATCCCCCAGAAGAGATATGTCACAACAATCCCTGTTACACCAAGAAATTTCTCAGATTATCACATCAATATGTCAATATTGCTGCTGTTTGTGCCTCTGTCCCCCAAGTCTGTCACCCTTTGTCCATATGTCATGCAGTAAGAGGTGCATATGCACAGTACAGTACATGGACATCATACCTGGTAACAAGCCAGTGAGATATCAGAGTGCTAGACATGTTATGTATAGTAGGCTTCATATACGAGGACAAAACCTGGACATTCTATTGTAGTGTGTACAGTAGTGAGGTCTGTGTACTTATGGTGATTGCTGACAGAGTGTGTATTGTGAATATGTTACTTGGCCTGTGTACAGACTGTGGTATATGTCATTGTCCTTGATCCTGTTCTATCTGATGTTGCATGCTTCTCCAGTTTACGGTACCCTATCAGTGTACATGTTTGTAGGGCCAGACTGAAACATGCCCCATACCACAGTCAGGCATCAGACTACACTGTGTATTGGCCCAGTATATGTAGGGTTACTGTGTGAGTGGCTCATATGACGGTGGTGTCATTCACACAGTACATATACGGTAATATTACTTAGGCTTACCATAATGTGACTGTGACTGTGTTCAGATTGGTGGTGGGTATGCACTTTCACACTGGTGTGTGTTACTCCATGCTGTTACATGCCTGTAGTGCCCGTTATATTTGCAAGTACATGTGTATTCCCCAATAGGAAACTTAGGTCAGTGTTGTGGCAGTCTGCCTTTAGTTTGCACAGTGCTTTGTGACATGCCTAGCAGCTCAGTGTATTTACCTAGTGTGATGTTATGTCCAGATATTTGTCAGACGAACTGTTGCCTGGCCACCATAACTGTTGTGTATGTCTAATAAAGCAGTGGGATGGTGTAAAGATGTATGTCACTAAGTAGTGTGAAGTATGCAGGCTTGACACAACTGCTCCTCCAGTTAATATGTGTTAGGACAAACAGGAGTGTGTGAATGCATCAACTGTGTGAGCTTATCTATTCCAGTTTGTTTGTCTTTCGGCTTTTGCCAGTTAGGGGTCGCCACAGCGGAACTCCGGTCCACTAATGATTGGCAGTAGATTTTCATGAATGACAAGGTGCCAGCTCGACGTTCAATCTTCAACGAAGGCACGCCCATTTATGCATGTCTTTGAGCTTATCTATTCCAGTATTTTTGTGATATACCCAATTACATGGCTGTAAATATCCACTTTGTCAGGCTTGGTCCATACATCTTGCACTAAAGAGTTCTATGTATACCTCTGCACTGACCAGATTGATTCAGACGGCCCACGTTTATTGGTCATATCTCTGCTATATTCCACAGGGTCATTACTGTAATTTGCATGGTACTTCACTATGATGATCTTATGATGTCTGTCAGTAACTGAAGCCATACATGCCAGCATCAGAAGTGACTTCCCACACATGTCTGTTAACACAACCCATTACAGCAGCAGCATTCCACATTTATACCTGCAATACTTACATGACATCCCCTTGCACTTAGAGGTTGTGACTATTGGTGCTGAGGTATGATTCCAGTACTATGTCATATGTTTTATATATATATATATATATATATATATATATATATATATATATATATATATATATATATGTACACACACACACACACACACACACATATATATATATATATATATATATATATATATATATATATATATATATATATATATATATGTATGGGTCTATATTACAACAAATGAGCAGATGATCGAACATTTTTATAGTGACCCTTAAATGTTGAAAATCCAAAACAGCGAACAACCAGAACAGCATTTGTTTCCCCCAGGGAAAACAAATCGCTGTTCCCCAAAAAAAAAAAAGCACTAAACACTAAATGAAGTAACCCCCCATGTGCAGGGCTGTGCCCCTCACACCCTCCTACTTAAGTATACCAACTCTGAGATTGCACTACAGTGGAGGAAATGGCACAACCTGGCCATCCGGCCCAGTGATTTCTTTCCCTGGGAAAAAATTGGCTGCTCCGGCCATTCGCTATTTTGCTGGTTTGACATTTAGTGTTCGCTCTAACAACGTTCGATCATCTGATCATTTGCTGTTCTAAAGTAGACCCATGTATATCTATATATATATATATATATATATATATATATATATATATATATACTGTATATACAGATACATATATATATATATATATATATATATATATATATATATATATATATATATATATATATATATGGGTCACTGTCGAATTATCGAAAACACAATTCATCGAATTGTGTTTCCGATAACACACTTTAGCGAAAGTGCATATTGTCGAAAGTGCATATTGTTGCCCTCCACATGCCCCCTACTTTATTATTCTCACTCCTAGATCGCACTACATTGGGGAAAAGGGAATATTCCCTTATCCTGACAGTACTGCGATGTCAGCGATAGTTTCGTTAGCTGTAAATCAATACTATACATTGACTTACAACTAACGGTGCATGCAAACTGCATGCTTTCTTTAATTTACCACTCTATCTTTAGCGAAAGTGCATTTTCGATAAAATGCACTTTCGCTAAATTCAGTCAGCTGAAACATGGTATCGATGAACTGTGTCTCGACAGTTTGACTAGGACCCATATCTATCTCTCTTTTGATATAAATATATATATATATATATATATATATATATATATATATATATATATATATATATATATCAATATCCTTGTTATGTGTAGACATGTCTGTTGTATATACTTTCCCAGATGTATCACACCATCTTTATCTGATATGTGTATATTTAGATATAACAGCATACTTGTACTGGGGGTACCATGGTGTAAAGACAGTATACCCAGCACCCACATCCCACATTGGATATTTTACTCTCTGAAACCCATGATAATACTCTTATATACCCACAATCACATAGTGACCAGGGCTGTAATACAATCCCTTGTCTATCTCATCAGTGCTACTACAGGGATATGCATGTAATGCACATGCTACAGGGATAGTAGAGTGATGGTTTGTCCTGGCTCTTTTAATGTCAGCAACATCACTATGCCTTATACTGTATGACCAGGTGTATTGTATTTGGAGAATGTGGCCTCAAAATGATGTATCCTACAAATATACACACTTGCACACATACACACACTTGCCAGGACTCAGAGGGTAACCCATGCCTATCTAGCCATTTGTACAACAGTGTTGCGCTGGTACTGCACATGCCAGGTAGCCCATAGGGTGAAGAGTGTAACAAGGTAAATTTAATGTGCATTACAGCAGCAGCCATTTCTAACTCTGGCAACGGAGGGTGTAGTGTGTGAGAAGGTCTTAAGGGTATTATCGACTGCAGATTTACAAACAGTCAGACGATGTTATTCTCGGCAATGCACACTGAAACATTTGACAGTACTGGGGTCCATAGGTGCAGGTGTTCCTAGGGGTGTACCAGGATATTGTCCATGGAGAGATGAGAAGAGTAGGGGACGTGGGTACAGTGGTATCATGTCACCTCTCATTTGTCAGCAAGCCATCTATCAACTGATGCCATGTGAGTGATCCTCAGGGTAACAGTTAAATGCAACATCCAATCATCTGGCCCAGTGAGGTGCTCCAATTGACATGTATGCAACATATATTAAATAACATGGCCAGTGTCTGGATTGGAGACCAGTACCATTGTTGATGACGTTAAAATAGCAGACTGATTATTTACTGATGTGATGTTTTGCGTATTATGTCTTGTGGAATTACATAAGCTAAATTGGGTTCACTGCAAAATTAAGTACATCCATGTGTACAGTATACTCTGTGTATTGCATCAACACACACACACACACACACACACACACACACACACACACACACACACACACACACACACACACAAACACACACTTACAGGTGAGGTGGCACGAAGATATAACACAGACCTCTCATTACCCAACTGTCAACATGCATGACATATGGCACTCAGCAGCATGCACTGTAGTTATACTCAATCCCTGTTACCAACATTATACATCTCTGTGATGCATGAGTTATGTTAGTAGGTGATGCCCCTTTCCCTGGAACACACAGCATCCATGTACACAGTATTGCTGTGTACCTGTTCATTACCCTGCCATGTACTGTGCACCATAACTCACAAGTGTACACACCCTTGATGAATGTGTATATGTGTGGCAGTTATGTTTGCTCTGTTGCTCACAGTCCCTAGGTGTTTGTATGACACATACCTGGGTTGATATAAGGACAGATGTCAATAGTGAATGCCTGACATCCGATTTGGAGATCTCATCATCATCAGTGCATGTATGAGCAATACAATCCAATTATACTGACAACCTCCAAAGCTTTCTGTGGCTATGAGGAGTGTACACACCCTTATTGACATGCCACCCTCTTCCCTGATATGCCATGGGGCCACAATCCTGCATATGTTAACATTACACACACCCGATATGTGACATATGACCTGTGCAATCAAATGCAGTATCAAATAAATGTGTTAGATGTGCAGATGTTGATTGGGATGTCTACAACATGTGGGTTACATAAGTGTGCACACCCTTAACATGATGATTTGCTGCAGCACCTGTTAAGTGAACTACAGCAGTCACTAATCCTGGAAGGTGTATACTAGCATGGCCCATCTTCACTTGCCATTATTTGGTCACTCTGCCTTACAAATGTCCCCCATCTCTGCCAGATTACAAGGTCAGCTCATGTACACAACCCTTGGAGGTCCCACAGTGCCTTCATTATTGCTGTGGAGTCAGGGTTATGTCTGGCAGAATGTATGACCTTGACTGTGTTCAGATACAGCCATTCTTAATGAGCTTTAGATGTATGCTTCAGTTCACTTTTGTGTTTCAGAATGATACCTCTTCCCATCCTCAGCCTTTTTGCAGATGCTTGACAACTTATGGGCCACACATGAGTGCCATTTGCAGTGTCCCAAATTCAGAACACCATGTCTACCAGCCTAGTTCCTGCTGCTTGTGCAGCACATGTATCTTTATTAATACTGTCTGTAGGTTTCAGCCTTGATCTCGGTACACCATTACACATTGCAACACATGCCTTTGGGAGACCTGATGTTATGCATATGGTACCTGTAGAGAGCCCTTGATGATGTTTCCTGTGGAATAACGCTTCCATCTGATTATCATAACCCATAAGCCTCACTTATGCAGAGTCCAGGTAATTGTCAACACAGGTACCACACAGGCAGTACTTGCTAGACATTCCTGCAAGCCCCTCATTGTTGCTGCATGTCTCTGGGCAGCCTCCATGACCAGTTTGCAACATATGTTGTCATCTATCTTGGATGGGCATCTGTTTATTTCCTACACTAATGGTGTCCCATACTTTATTGTCACATACATGCTTGTCTGCACTGATTGCCATGGTATATGCAATGGAGAGGTAAGGCTACGTCTCCCAATCCTGAGTGCTATCTTTTGGATATGGGATCCATTCCATGGTTTGTAAGATGTGTGCAAGTCATGGCTGCCTCTGTTGCAGGTGAGTGGGCAAATGTCATGGACATACTTCTCGGACAGGAGACCATTACTTGGTGTGGCATTGAGGATCTGTATTTGATGGAAGGTGCATACTCAAGATGAGTGAATGCTGCAGTACCTCAAAAGCTGCTTCCACAATATGTTATTGGGAGTGTGTGCACACATATGCTTCCATTATTTGTTAAGGTATGTATTCCCCATATTTGTTGTTCTAACATAGGATTCCATCTTACACATTCATTGTTCATATTAGGATCACATTACAGGTTGTAGAAGTTGTGGAATGTGGTATTGTGATATGCCGTTGTGTAGATCTGTAATAGTTGCCATTGTAATACTGGTATATACACTCACTGTTGTAGCCATTGTATACGGGTAATGTTTCAGACATGTCCCTACTGTAAGCCATGTGTCATATCATTATGTTCATCTCTGTCCACACATCTTGCACTGACAGATTGGTAGTTATACTGCAGGACACTTACATGCCCTTCAGATATGCCACCATGGTCACCACTGTGATGCAGTGCAGTTAACAGCAACAATAAGTGATCATGTACAGCATGCATTATGGGTAGGTGTTTAAATGTATGCATGGCAATCACCATGGCCATAACATGGCCAGTGTATTGGCAAACCTGAACAAAAGACCACGATACTCACCAGCTACAGGCTGCTGCCCCAGAGGTATATCAGAGGGATCTACATAATTGTGTGAGAGAGGTGTTGTCAGTAGCCACACCTGTGGCATTGGTACAGGGTGGGAGCAGCATTTCAGTAAATCAACAATAGAGGCCCACAATACTACAGATTATACACATCTGTTTATTATTACACTGCAGCAACTAACTATGTTATCTGACATATGCATGAAGATACTTTTCAGATGAGGATGGATAAGCAATAGTGGTCTAATAATGTGCCCCGGGGCCTTACCTGCATGATCTTAGTCCATTATGTGGGTAGCACCCACCTCCACAATGCTATCTACTGGTTCTTGACTTTGCTGGTGGGCAGGTGCCCCAAGGCTAGCAAGGAGCTCCTCCACATGTGTCAGTGGAGGCTGGATGGCATGACCCCCACCTGTGGCTTGCTGGTCCCTCCTAACTGCAGCAGCACACTGATGGGTGTGGCGGATGAGGTCAGTGCAACAATGTTGCACCTGCTCATAACTACGGTTATGCAGGCCAACATTGTTTACCCTGTGGATGAGCTTTTGAACTATCATACTAATGAAACTAGCAAACACACTTGAAGTGTCTTATCTTTCTTTGCCACAGAAACGATTCTGCAGCAGAAAAGTAAATCAATGTGCATACAAGCAAATCCCATTTCCTCCACAACATTATAACAAGATATATATGCTTGTACATTCATAATTGTTTGTACATGTGTTGCTTACAGATGTATTGCAATGAGTGATCACACAACTCATAATGAGTATTGTTTGCAGCAATGTAGCTCTGTTTTCTATTTGTATTGTATTCATTCTTCCTCATCTGTGCTGTACTCTCAGGCATGCATTCTATAGGTCATTTTGTATCATTGCCCTTTAAATGTATGATAAATGACATGACAGTGAAAAACAGTTTTCAGCAAAGGCAGTAGTGTTTGGTTACTAGTGAACAAAAGTAAGAACTGTATGATGTTCACTTCCATTAAAAAGCTTCATACAGTTACTTCTACACTTTGCAAGTGTATCCTGGGTGACACTCCCAATGCAGGTAAGGTAGTCTGAATTGATGTTGTGCCTTCCTTCTCCCTCACACTAATCATTTACAGTTGCAATCCATTAGCAACTAACACTGAAGTAGTGCCTACACTATCTTTACAACTGCTACACAAAGTCAAAAGTTTGGGGTTCTAATAAGTTTGCACCTCATTTACATGTACTCAGCGGCCTGAGTCTACACTACAAAGCGGTAACCGTGAAGATGAAGAACTTAAAGGTGATGAGACTTGTATATTTGGAGAACACAGAAGATTTTTATTCTTTTTGATTTATTTGCAGAAAACGCTTCTGATCTTGCTAAGGTATGATTGTATTTTTAAATACATCCTAGATTTGTTAAAAACCTCAGCTTTGGCTGGCTAAGAACTTGCTGTATTCAACTGGACGTATAAGAGAATTTAAGTACCTTTATCTGCTCTTTTTTTTTCCAAAAAATACAGTATTTAAATTGATTTTAACTGTGTGGAAGGAATATTAACTGAACTGGAAGTTAGTCAGTGTTTGCTGAATTTTGTTATTTGCTAGTAATTACAGGTGTGGGGGTAGTCACATTCTTTGATTTCCTGTCCTTGCCTATTTAAGTGGTACAGTGTGAAATAGTTTCTGCTTAAAAATCTCAGCTTTGGCCGGCTAAGAACTTGCTGTATTCAACTGGATGTATGAGAGAATTTAAGTACCTTTATCTGCTCTTTTTTTTTCAAAAAAATACAGTATTTAAATTGATTTTAACTGTGTGGAAGGAATATTAACTGAACTGGAAGTTAGTCAGTGTTTGCTGAATTGTGTTATTTGCTAGTAATTACAGGTGTGGGGGTAGTCACATTCTTTGATTTCCTGTCCTTGCCTATTTAAGTGGTACAGTGTGAAATATTTTCTGCTTAAAAACCTCAGCTTTGGCCGGCTAAGAACTTGCTGTATTCAACTGGACGTGTAAGAGAATTTAAGTACCTTTATCTGCTCTTTTTTTTTTTTCAAAAAATACAGTATTTAAATTGATTTTAACTGTGTGGAAGGAATATTAACAGAACTGGAAGTTTTGACTCTGCTCTTCAGTTAGTCCCACCCTCCCTGTTTTTGTTTTGGTGTTAATCTTAGTGGCCTTGCAACTGCCCGCCCCTCTTGTAAATTTGTGTTTGGATACTCCTTTTGGGCCCATCTCATTTGCTCACTCAACTGAGTGCAGTGAGATCATATTCTGATTTCAGGCACTCCTACTGTGTACAAAGAGAGCATCTGGGAAACAGAAAAAAAAATAAATTTAAGCTTGTTTCCTGCCTTTCCTGTTAAGCGGTATAGACTATTTGTAGGCTTCTGAGCCCCCCAGCCCTTCTGTGTTGGAGGGAAGCCTTCTAGCTTAGTTTTTTTTTCCTTATAACTAACCAGTTTTCTAGTTTCAGCACTCAAATCTGTTTCTTTGATCTCAGCACTTATTCAGAAAAAAAAATTCATCTGCTTTTACTGTACTTGTGTTTCTACTTACTTTTTTTACTTTTGCATCATCTTAAAAGTACTCAATTGTATTTATTACTGCTTGGTGTAACTCATTCTAAGCCTTTTGGTTTAAACACTTGGGCTTTGGACCAGTTGTTTTGCACTGAGAGGGTTTGTGGTCTGCACTGTAGTGGCAGAACAAGTAGCTTACATCCTTCTAGGTTGGGAACTGCTGATTGAGGGCTCAGTGTCTGTTATTCTAAAAGTGTATTAATTCTGGTTTAAGCACTTGGGCTTTCAGGCCAGTTATTTTACATTAAGAGGGTTCGTGGTCTGCACTCTTGTGGGAGGAGAGGCTGGACTCTGCCCTTCTGAGCTGGGAATTTCTGGTTATAGGCTTATAGTGCATGCATATCTGAAATGCTTCTTACTGAAGTTGGTGCACCTTGTTTGCTGTGGCATAGACTGGATTCGGCCCTGCTGGATCTAGCTTTGTTTGTGTAACTTGAGCACTAATCCAGGCATTCTCTAAAGTATTCAATTGTATTTATTACTGCTTGGTAGTAACTTGATTAAAGTGTAGCTATCATTCTAAGTCTTTTGGATTAAGCACTTGGGCTTCAGACCAGTTGTTTTACATTAGGAAGGTTTGTGGCATGCACTGTGGTGGCAGGACAGGTAGCTTTCATCCTTCTAAGTTGGGAACTGCTGATTGAGAACCCAGTGTCTGTTATTCTTAAAGTGTATTAGTTCTGGTTTAAGTACTTGGGCTTCAGGCCAGTTATTTTACATTAAGAAGGTTTGTGGTCTGCACTCTTGTGGGAGAAGAGGCTGGACTCTGCCCTTCTGAGCTGGGAATTTCTGGTTAAAGGTTTATAGTGCCTGAATATTTGAACTGTATCTTACTGAAATTGGTACACCTTGTTTGCTGTAGCATAGACTAGATCCAGGCCTGCTGAATCTAGCTTTGTTTATATGCTTGTTGTTTGTTTGCTTGTTATTTCCCTGGAACGCTAATTCCACCTAATATGCAGCTTCTCAGTGCTTCTGTGGATCACTAGTGATATCTGCATTGCTTACTGTACTTATTTCCTTGTTTCACTTGAAAGAAAGTTACTGTTTGTCATTTTTGCATTTAAGTTACCTGTAACACATTGCACTTAAGTTACATGGCACTTGCTCACTAAAGCAATTATATAAGTCAGCACTAAAAATTAAAAGCACTACACCCTCACTCCCCACTGGCCCTGGTTTTCAATTATTAAGGAATTCCCAATATTATTCTAGCATGTCCAAAGGTCAGTTGTCAATCTCCTCTCCGGTCCAGCTGGTGAATCTGGGAATCTTGAGGCAATGTTACAACTGCCTCATGTACACAGACAACCCTCTCCTCCTCCCAACAAATTCCAACACATGTGAGAGATGCAACCATATAGCCAAACTGGAGGCTAAGCTCTCTCAACTCAGTACTGGCATAACCAGTCAGGAGGAGAAGGAAACCACACTCACTACAATTCCAGTCTCACATAGACCTACCACGACAGCAAACCAAACACATAATCACACAAAAACATACTTGGAGGCTCTAAATAAAGATCTGCTGAAGCAGCATAAACCTCCAAAGCAGACACCCAAGCAACCGCTACCCCAAAACAAAACACATGCAACACATATCTCACAAAGCCAGTGTGCCGAACAGTCACAGCCCTTAAGACTAAACAACACACCTGATACACTTGTAATAGGTGACTCTATCATCAGGCACACTGATGTCCCGCTCACCAGGCTGAACAAGGAGAGGGTCACAGTGAGCAGCCTGTCAGGTGCTAGGATCCGCCACATAACACAAGCACTCAGGTCACTCCAAGGCAAGTACAAATATGATTCAGTCATTGTCCATGCTGGTGTGAATGACCTGAGACGTACTTCCCTGGACTACATGAAAAGAGACATAAAGGAGCTCTCTGAGCATGTAGCCCAGGCCGGTATGACCCTGACCTTGAGTAGCATCTTACCCTCACCAAGAATGATGCCACAATATGAAGACAAGATGATCAATTTCAACAATTGGCTTAAGTACTGGTGTCATTCAAAGGGGATCCAATGCCTGTCAACTTGGGATGATATGCTCGACAAGCCACGATGCTTCGCTAGGGACGGCTTGCACCTGTCACCCCTGGGCTTTTGGATATTGGCAAAGGCTCTTGCTACCCCCATAGTGCCTTTTTTAGGCAAGGCTCAAAAGACAAACCCACCTCCATAGGTATCACAAGGGATAAGAAACTAAGAGTAATGCTACTCAACACCAGAAGTCTAAACCTCAAGATGCATGCACTCAAAACTCTCCTTAGCATGGAGAACATTGATATCTGTGCAGTAACAGAAACCTGGTTCAGGGCTCCCGAGAGCACCCCAGCACTACCAGGTTATACCTCATACCATGCTTTTCGGACCCAAAACTTGGACCGAACCACAAACGGAGGGGGAGTATCGATATTCATCAAAGATACCCACACCTCCAGGTTGGTGGCAAAGCACGAAGCATCAGAGACTATCCATGTGCAACTAACAGTGGGTAAAACTGCCTTCCAGTTTATAGCCTGCTACAGACCACCCTCCCAAACCCAGGAACCCCACTCGGCCTTCCTGAGATCACTGGAAAATATGAAGGTCTCTCCAAACACCATTATATTGGGCGACTTCAACTACCCAAACATAGACTGGGAGCATTACTCTAGCTCCAACACTCTAGCCCAAAGGTTCCTAGAATTTATAAACTCAAATGCTATGGAACAACTTGTTACCACTCCCACAAGAGGGGAAAACATACTGGACCTGATCATCACCAACATGGGGACTCTATGCTCCAGACCAGAAGTGTATCCCTCACTGGTAAGATCAGACCATAAACTAATCTCACTGGATATTCACATCCCAACCCCACTCCCTGCCCAGAAAACCACAGTGAAAAACTTCTCTAAAGCAAATTTCACACTCCTCAAAATTGAGGTGGAATCCTTCAAAGTCCCCGGGCCTGTGGTAAATATGGCCCAGACCACAGAATCCTTTATAAATGCATTCTATGAACACCTTCAGGAATGCATGGATCATGCGATCCCAAATAAAACCAAGACCCAATCCTCCAAAGGCAGACGTCCTGTCTGGTGGACCCCAGCCATAAACAAACTATACAATAGAAGGAGGAAGCTACTAAATGATAGAGCAAAATCCCAAAAAGGGAAGGCATCACTGATCAGTATTAGCAAAAAACTACGGGCACACATAAAATTGTCTAAGGCCAGCTTCGAGAGAAAAATTGCACAGGACACTAAGGATAATCACACGGCTTTCTTTAGTTATGTTAGGAACCTGGGTGGTAATTCCCAGATATGCTCAGAATTAGTCCAAAATGACAAAAAATTCACTGAACCCACAGACATTGCCAACATCCTAGCTGACAGGTTCAGCGCAAACTCCCCCCCTCCCCACCAAAAGGGCAAATATCTATCCCAGCAGAGTGCTGCCTCCCTGACATCTCAGATGCTCAGGTAAGAGCTGCCCTCTCCAAAGCAAAAAACACAGCATCAATGGGACCAGACGGTGTCCCGGGCTGCATCCTACATGAACTCCAAGAAGAGCTAAACCCAAACATAAAACTACTGTTCAATCTCAGCCTTACTACAGGATATGTGCCCAAAAAGTGGCGTACAGCAACTGTGGTCCCTCTCCATAAAGGTGGTGCCACAACGGATCCTGGAAACTATCGTCCCCATAAGCCTGACTAGCTTGGTCTGCAAAGCTATGGAAAGGATCATCAAGGACCTCATAAATAAAGATATTGGGGACCTACAAACACTGGATCCTACCCAGTTCGGCTTTGTTAAGGGCAGATCCTGCCTCTTAAACCTGGTTGATTTCTTTGAAACAGTCACCAAGGCCATTGACGAGGGGAAGGTGGTCCACACAGCCTACCTAGACCTCGCAAAAGCCTTCGATACAATACCCCACTCGGGCATTATAGATAAGCTCAACAGCTTAAATATAAGCCCCTATGTCACTAGATGGATTGCAAATTGGCTCAAGGACAGAACCCACATGGTTAGAATTGCTGGAGCCATGTCAGACTCCAAACCAGTTACAAGTGGTGTCCCACAAGGCTCAGTCCTGGGACCTCTCTTGTTTGGTATATATTTCTCGGAGGTACAGGCCAACATGGAAGTACTGTGGATGACCAAGTTCGCAGTTGACTGCAAACTAGGCGCCATAATCGACTCTAAAGCCGACACAAGCATCCTCCAAAAGGGCCTCATAGAAACAGACAATTGGTGCCAGAGCCATGGCCTCAAGCTAAATGCCAAAAAGTGTATAGTCATCCCCTTCGGCAAAAACAAAAAGCCCACAAATTACCACATAGGTGGTAATCCATTAAGTACAGAAGAAGTAATTAGGGACCTGGGGACCCAAGTTGATAGCAATCTCTCATTTGACAACCACGTGGCCAAAGTGGTTAGAAAAACATTTTATATAGCCCACCTAATCATGAAGGGATTCACATCTAGATCAGGGGATGTCATTGTGCCTCTTTACTCATCCCTCATCAGGCCCATAATTGAGTACAATGCCCCTTTTGGAATGTACCTTACCAGACACCTGCAGCAACTGGAAAGACCCCAAAAGTACCTCACCAAGAGGATCAAAGGGCTCAAACAGATGCCATATGCTGCCCAGTTCAAGAAACTCCAGCTCTACTCAGTGGCATACCGCCTGTTCAGAGGTGATCTGTGCCTGACGTATAAAGCCATGTCCAACCTGGAACTAATGGACATGCTGCACCTCAGAAAATCTAAATCCCATTGAGCTACACGCTCGACAGACTTGAACCTCAGCACTGAAATAAATAGGACATGCTGGAGGGACAGATTCATAACCCAGAGGCTCCCTTCACTCTGGAATAAAATCCCAGTCCAGGTTAGGCAGAGTCCCTCATTTACTCTCTTCAAGAGGAATCTTGATGAGTGGATGGGAGATCATAGGTTTACCCCGGGTATCACTTCTGTGTCACTGTTAGACAGAGGCACAGTATACTAACCTCGAAAAAGGGCATAGCAAAATAAATTTAAAATGGGTGGCAAAAGCCAAACACATTCTGGCTAGGCTTATAAATGCCCTAGGGCAGATAGCCTTGCATGAAACTATGAACCTATGAACCTATGAACATGCTACAAAGAAAATTTTTATATACATGCATTAGAAAATGAAAATTGTATCTGTATGCACTTCTTATAGGTCAAGGTCACTGTTGGCATAGGCTTTTTGGGCAGGCATTCTTTCTCAGACAGACAGACTACTAACATTCATCCCAAGTGTTTTTGTTAAAATTGGGTTATCTTAACATTTTCTTATATTATTTCAGGGAAATGTAGTGTACTATACTGCCAAAGATACAAGGGTGTTATGCTTCTAAGTGGTTCATAGATTCCTCCAGGGGAGTGCTGGGCACAGTGAGAGTTGACTGGCAAGCATAGGAAATTCACTTTGCAGCAAAAATGTGTACACATTTTGTGAGAATTGTGTTGAAAGCATATATAACAATTGAATTATGTGGAATTCCTTGGTTTGTACAAGTTTTTCATTTGCCTGTTTTTGGGGGTGGAGAAGCCAAAGATCATTTGTGTGTTGCCACAACAAAAGCTGTGTATGTTTAAAGAGGTTTGCTCTTAAAATTGTGTAGTTATCTTGTTATTTTTGTGGTAAACAATACATTACTAAAGTAGTATTTCTGTTTTAGACCAAATATTGATTTGTGTGTGAGTGTGATATGGTGCAATTTATGTATGCATTCATTTATTTATTTATTGATTGACATTTCCTGACTGGGAAAGTCCATTGGGTCAGAAACCCATTTTCAGTGGAGGCCTTGGGAGAAAAGCTTCACAATGAGTAAAATAACAATATAAAATTACAGAAGATAGTTAGTTACACAATTTTAAAAAGAAAGACTTAAAACTATATAAAAAATATAGACAGCAATTATCACATCACAGCAAACTTTTTTACAAATACTCTAGCACCAGCACATTCTATTTAACACAGAGGTGAAGGTAAAAACATCTAGTAGAAAAAAAAAGAAATTATATTTAATTCAGTTTAAGTACATTGCCTTAAAAACTGAGATATACACTAGTACCTGCTCACTATTCATTTTTTCACCAGGGAATGAGTTAGGGAGAAATAGTAGGTGGATTGGCCATTAGTGATTGGTTATGGCTTTGGATAGAGGAGTAAGAAGGAGAAGATTATGGGGGTCTGGTATTAAGGAAGCAAGGACATCTAGGGTTCTTAAGATAGTAGCTTTTTAGTGAGGATTTAAAAGCATTAAGGGAATCTAACAAAGTAATAGATGTTGGTACAGCATTCCATAATTTAACTATGGAATGAGAGTATAGGCTTTTTCCTGCTCTTTTGTTTGGTTTTGATATGATTAGAAGTTGTTTATTTGTGGACTGTAAATTCTAGAGGTGGTATAGGGTTGAATGGTTGACAGTAGAGCACAGCATCTCTATGGGTCTCTGGGTTATATACTAGCTTATGAGCCAGAGTTAGTTGGGTATAACTGAGGTATTGACAGAATTCATATCAATTATGCATTTTGACAGCTTGGCAATGATGAGTATGGTGTTGCAAGCTGGACGCAAATTTTACAATTTTGTAGTAGCAATATTGTAGTTTATTAAAGAGGGAGGAGTGACGATTTGAAAAAAAGTAGTAAAGACTTGGCCAGCTTGATTTTTGTGAGTCCGTCCATGTACTTTTGATCCATGTAGAGTTTAGCTAGTTTAAAGTGAGTTATTGTTATAGTGTTAAGAATGTATTGCTCATAGGAGAGTTTGTCTATTGTTATACCAAGTAGTTTTACTGAATGAACAACCCCAATTTCTGTTTTTTCTTGGGAGTACATTTTAAAGTTTTGTGGGGTTGGTTTTGTGGAGAAAATAATACTTTAGTTTTTTTTTTTTGGTATTTAGAAGTAATTGAGACTCATTAAGCTAGGTTTCTATGAATTCAAATGTATTTTTTTTTTTATTTAGGAGGTCTTAAAAGTTTTTGGCAGAGGATATGATTGTGGAGTCATCCACATATTGGACAAGTATGGTTTGAGTGGACACTAGATGCAAATTGTTTATGAAAATATTAAAGAGCAGGGGTCTGAGGATGGACCCTTGTGGTACTCCTGATTTATTTAGCAGATAGGTAGATTGTTCCACAGTTTCACTGATTGTTGTCTGTTGTGTAAGTAGTTAGCAAACCAGAACAGCGTATTTAGTGATCAGTGTTGAAGTAGTTTGGTATGTGACACTGTACCAAATGCCTTGGATAAGTCCAATAGGACTAATGAAGGTATTAGACCTGCATGTAAAGCCTTGTTCACAGTGTCTGTGAAGGATAGAAGGGCAGTAGTGATGCTATGGAATGGGCAAAAACCATGTTGCGTTGTGGCGAGGAGGTTGTTGTCTATGAGATGGTTGATTAGTTGACTATGTATGCACTTTTCTAATATTTTGGAGAGATGAGAAAGAGTAGATATTGGTCTATACTTAGAAAGGTAATTTGTATTACTGCCTTTAAGGATTGGAGTTATAATGGAATTTTCCAGATTTGTGGGATGGCTCCTTCAGAGATTGAACAGTTTATTAGAATACTGATGGGGTATGCTATTATGTCAGCAGTGATTTTCAAATATTCTGGGGGAGGTTGTCAGTGGACAGGGAAGACATTTTCAGTTTTGTTTTAAGTTTTAGAATTAGAGAGGTGGGAAAAGGTTTTAGGGAGAAACTATGGGTTTCTGGTGTTGCTTTAGTGGTAGTTTCATGGATTACAAGATGATTGGTAGAAGTTTGTATGGTTGCTTGCCTGATGTTTGTATCATTGGTGGTGTATCATTGGTGGTGTATGTATTTGAGTTTGTAGGGGTTCAGGAATGAGTTTAAGGATGGTATCAATAAAGTGGGAGTTGAAAGTGTGGGCTATATGTTGTGGGGTTATGTCAGGGGATGGAAAGGGATTTTGAGTGGTTCTGGGATTGAGGAGAGAGGATACAGATTTCCACAAATTCCTGGGGTTCTTTTATGGGTGGATAGTTGTTTTGAGAAATAGCTTTTGTTGTCTTTGATGACTAGTTTTTTTTGCTTGGTTCACGAGTTGTTTAAAGTTAGATTCATTTTGCAGTGTCTTGTTACTAAGCCATACCTTTCCAGGCTCTATCCCTAGCTAAAAGTAGTAGTTTTGTAGGTTTAGTTAACCGTGGAGCATAGCTAATTTTGATTCTGTTTTATTTGTTTAGGGGTAAGAGAGTTAAGGTTATCTAGAAAGATTTTGTTAAAATACTTAACAGCTTCATCTAGTTGTAGAGAATGCAGAGGGCTCCTCTTTTGGCTTTTAAAATGGTGTTAAATGTTGATGGGTTGAACTTAGTAAGGTTTCTGGTTGTTTTGTGGCTATGGGGTTTTGGTCCCTGGGTTTGGGTTCTATATGTGAAAGCAGGTAAATGATCACTCAGGGAATTACGGAGGGAGCCTGAGTTAGGGAATTTGTGTGAATGTGATACAAGAATCCAGTGGAGGGTTGTTTCAGGTTGTTTATTTTGTACTCTTGTGGGGCATGTGATAAGTTGAGTGTATTTGTAGAGATTAATGCTATTTGTTGGGTAGCTTAATTCTAGGTTTTTCCAATTTATGTTTGTATTCTCTAGTATTATAGTTTTGGATGATATATTGTGTGTTGTCCAGGAGAGGAAATCTTCAAGGGTGAGGATATTTTGTCCTCAGGGAATATATATGGAAGTGATGCAAATCTGTTTATTTTTATTTATTTGTAGTACTGTTGCGACTGTTTCCAGATTGTTAAAGGATGGTATGGTTTCTGGGAAAGGTATAATAGTTAATGAGTTGTGATAGACTAGTGCTTCCCCACCACTTTTCTTTAGAAGCCTGTCTTTTCATAGTATATTGTAACATGTTGGGACTATTTCTATGTGTGATATATGTGGATTGAGCCAGGTCTTGATGATGGCTGTGATGTCTAGAGAGTGCTGATCTACCAGGTATGAAATTCTGTGAGCTTGTTGCCAATGTTATGCTTATTTATTGTTGCCAGAAATAAGTTTCTAGTGGAGCATGGTGTATTTGGGGCTGTGGTGGGTCTTATGTTACAAGATAATGGGAAGGAAGGGACAGGGTTGGGGTGAATATTACCACTTTGAGTGTGTGACATATTATGAGGGTTGGATAGTAACTTTTGAGATAGAATTTTGGAAGACTGAGAGAAAAAGTTTTTATTATGTTGTTAGCAATGGAGAGAACTTTGAGTTTAATGGTGTGTGCATGGTCGCAATTGAATAGCGATGATGAGATGTTAGAATAACTAACTTTGTTGTGGTATGTTGTGGGGAACAGTGGGTGTTTTTAGTTTAAAGGGATGTCTTAGTTTTGTTTTATGTTATGAGGGGTGGTGAGTTTGGTCAATGTGAGGAGGAGTACGCTAAGAAGAATGAAAATTAGAGGAAGCTTTGCAGATGTTTGCATTTTGCT
This sequence comes from Protopterus annectens, assembly GCF_019279795.1. NCBI lineage: Eukaryota > Metazoa > Chordata > Ceratodontiformes > Protopteridae > Protopterus > Protopterus annectens. Next base: position 1,692,560,913 of record NC_056737.1, on the reverse strand, counting down.
TTAGAAATGATTATTAGGATTTTAAGGAAAGGTGAAGGGTAAAAGCTATGTGATTGTTTTTTGCACTGGTAGTTTTTTCCACTAGTAGGGAAATAAGAGAGGGGAATGTACTTTAGAATGTGCAGGTTGACTTATTGGGTGGTGATCTTATGGACTTTGAATGGCTAATTAGTAAGTGGGAGTGGCCAGGATAAGTATAAAGATAATAATGTCCCTACAAATTATCATATTAATAGCAAGGTCCTAATCAATCTGTCATGAGGGACTTGGGCACACCCAGGTTGATAGCAAACTGTATTTTGACCACCATATTGCCTCCGTTGTATGGAAAGCTTTCTACATGGCCAACCTCATTACTAAGGGTATCTCATCCAAGGACAAGGTGGTCATAACATCCTTGTATTCCTCCCTTATAAGACCCATTATTAAGTACAATGCCCCTTTCAACATGTACCTCACAAAGCACATGCAGTGGTTGGAAAGACCACAGAGATTCCTCACCAGGAGAATCCAGGGCCTCAAACATCTGTCCTACACAGATAGGCTAAAGGACCTGTCCCTCTACTCAGTTTTCTACAAACTCCTCAGAGGTGACCTCTGTCTGGCATACAAAGCAATCTTAGGCTCCATCTTGATGGGACTGCTGCATATCTGCAAGCCATGCTCCACTTGAGTAAGCCACACGCGTTACCTCATCCTGGTCTGTGACATCAGTAGGACTTGCTGGTGGGACAGATATGTGTCCGAGAGACTTCCACTTCTGTGGAATAGACTTCTGCTCCACATCAAGCAGAGTACCTCATTAACCCTTTTTAAGTGCAACTTGGATAACTGGAGGGGGAACCGAAAATACACTCCTGGGATTCTACCTGTGTCCCTGCTGGACAGGGGTATTGGGTGCTGACTTGTCAGAACATGGGCTAAATCCTTGTCTAGGCTTCTAAGAGCCTCAGGGCTAATAGCCTAGTAGCTTCCTATGATCCTATGGTCCTATGAAGGATGGGGTGGGTGGAAATTGGGGTAGAGTAGGGGAGAGGAGTAAGCCCAAGCACAGTGAGGGTGAACGAAGCAGGCTGGCCCTGATTTTACAGATGTGCAAGTCTACATAAACAAGCAAGAAAGGCAGTAGGTAATTTGTACTAACTTGTTTTGTATACCTTTCTTACTGAAATAAAATAAACCACATTTATCCAGGAGTATGTGGGATTTGGAAAGACCAGAATTTAAAGAAGAAAGGTTTTATTAATAGCAGAAAATGGGCAGGGCATTCAAATAATTAGCATACAAAGAGAGACTGCGGTTAGGATGCACAAGATTGGGGTGTGCAGCTAACATCCACTGTGGAGTGCTTTAATTAAAAAATAGAATTAAACCAGGGCTATCAATTAGCAATCTTGTCCAGAGGATAAAATATATGTTCTGTATCTTTTGAAAATAACACTGATCCTGAGGTTGCCCAGTTCAATTACTGAGTGCTGCAGGCTTGGGGTGCATCCAAGGAAAAGTAATCTAAAACAGGGAGCTGGGAAGAAAAATAAGTAATATTAACAAAATACACTGCATTTGTTAATAAGAAACAAATGCAATAGATACAGAGATGCTAACAGAGGAGTGAAAAAAGCAATAATTAGGTAATCTATACACAGATAATTAAAGCTTCAGTTTGTGATAATGTAACATCTGAGAAATGTAATGTCCTGGCAGCTAACACTTTCAACACACTGATGCAGTTGCGAATATATCAGTGGGGGTAAATAGAAGATAACATGAACAGAACTAAGCACATGTTAGCCAGCACAACACTGTACTTGCTATAAGTAGAGAAGTGCAACATGCACTGCTAAGATGTTAAAATGGATGTCGGACTGGACTACATGAAAACAGACATGGAAGAGCTCTCTGATCTTGTAGCCCAGGCAGGTATGACCCTAGCCCTGAGTAGCATTCTGCCATCACCTAGAATGATGCCGCAGTACAAGGACAAAATGATTGACTTCAACAATTGGCTTCTGGTGCCATTCAAAAGGGATCCAGTATCTGTCTGCCTGGGATGACATGGTCGACAGACCACGATGTTTTGCCAGAGATGGCCTGCACCTGTCATCCCTGGGATTCCAGATACTGGCTAAGGTTCTTGACACCCTTATAGTGGCTTTTTTAGGCAAGGTTCAAATGACAAATTCACCACCGTAACAGGAACAGACAAGCAAAAACTGAGGGTGATGCTACTCAATGCTAGAAGTCTAAATCTCAAAATGCACTCACTCGAGGCACTCCTTAAAATGGAGAATATCGATATCTGTGCAGTGACTGAGACCTGGTTCAAGGTCCAAGAGAGCACCCCTGCACTACCAGGCTATAACTCATACCACACTTGTCGGCCATGTAACCTGGACCGGAACACCAAAGGCGGAGGTGGGTCCATATTCATTAAGGATATCCACACCTCCAGGCTAGTTGCTCAGCATGATGCAGCCGAGATTATCCAAGTGCAACTAACTATGGGCAAAACTGCAATCCAAATTGTAGCTTGCTACAGATAACCCACCATGCCCCAGGATTCCCACTCCTCTTTTCTTGATGTACTGGAAAATATTAGGGTTCAACCAAGCACCCTAATAATGGATGATTTCAACTACCCCACCATTAACTGGGAAAACTACTCATGTACCAACTCCTTCACTTAATGCTTTCTGGAATTCATAAACTCCAATGCCCTGGATCAACTTATCCACATCCCCACCAGGGACAACAATATCCTAGATCTAGTCATTACCAATATGAGTGACCAGTTTTCCACACCTGAAGTCAACACCTCATTGGTCCGATTCGACCATAAGCTAATTACCTTAGATATCCACATCTTGCCTCCACCCCCATTAAGGAAACCATGGTAAAAAGTTTCTCCAAAGCCAACTTCATGCTTCTTAAGACAGAAGAGGTGAACTTCATGACACCCATGCAGATGGACAATACAGATACGACTACTGAATCCTACACAATTGCACTTTATAAGCACTTACATGAGTGCATGGATTGTGCTATCCCAAACAGAACCAAGACACTATCCTCTAAAAAAGGAAGCCAATCTGGTGGCCCCCTGCCATAAACAAACTATACAACAGAAGGAAGAAACTCTTGCAAAAGAGAGTAAAACCCCAAGAGTGGAGGAGCTCCCTTGTCAGCCTCAGTAAGAAGCTGCGATCCCTGATAAAATCCTCCAAAGCTAGTTACGAAAGCAAAATCGCCACTGATTCTAAAGACAACCACAAAGCATTCTATAGCTATGTCAAGAATCTCAATGGCAACACTCAGATCTGCTCTGAGTTACAGCACAATGGCACTAAATATACATACCCAACTGATATTGCCAACATCCTGGCAGATAGGTTCAGTGCTAACTCCCCCCCCACCCCCTAAAGAGCCCATCTCTATACTAAAAGAATGCAAATTTCTTGTAATCACGGCTGCACAGGTAAAAACCACAGTCTCCAAAGTCAAGAACACAGCATCCATGGGATCAGACAACATCCCAGGCTGCATTCTACATGAACTACAGAATGAACTGGCACCCCACCTAAGTACCATGTTCAATCATAGCCTCACCTCAGGCTTTGTGCTTGCTGAATGGCGCACAGCAACGGTTATCCCACTCCACAAGGGGGGAGCCACAACGGACCCTGGGAACTACTGCCCCATTAGCCTGATGAGCCTGGTCTGCAAGGCCATGGAATGTATCATCATGGAACTTATAAACAAAGACATTGGTAATCTTCAAACTCTGGATCCCAACCAGTTTGGGTTTGTAAAAAGCAGATCATGTCTCTTAAACCTGATAGACTTCTTTGAAGCAGTCACTAAAGCAGTAGACAAGGGTAAGGTGGTTCACACAGCCTATCTAGATCTTGCCAATGCTTTCGACACCATCCCCCACTCTGGAATTATAGATAAACTCACTAAACTAGGTATAAATCCCTATGTCACAAGATGGGTTGCCAACTGGCTCACTGACAGAACCCACACTGTGAAAGTAGCAGAATCCAAATCCGACTTTAGACCAGTGACAAGTGGAGTACCACAGGGTTCAGTTCTGGGTCCTCTCCTGTTTGGTATCTACTTCTCTGAAGTACAGGCTAACACAGAAGGTCTTTGACTAACGAAGTTCGCAGATGACTGCAAACTAGGAGCCATAATTGAAACTCCTAACGATGTGGACATCCTACAAAAGGGCCTCACTGAGACAGACGCCTGGTGTCAAAGCCATGGCCTCAAGCTCCATACCAAAAAGTGCATTGTCATCCCCTTTGGTAAAAACTCTGTACCCATGAACTACAACATAGGCGGTAGTATACTTAACACTGAAAGTATGATAAGAGACCTTGGGACACAGGTGGACAATAGTCTCTCCTTAAATAATCACATCACCACAGTAGTCATGAAATCCTTCTATGTGGCACACCTCATCACAAAAGATTTCTCATCCAGAAAAAAAGAGGTCATTGTTCCCCTCTACTCATCCCTCATTAGACCCATTATAGAGTACAACGCCCCTTTTGGTATGTACCTCACAAGACATCTACAACAACTGGAAAGGCCGCACAAATACCTCACAAAGAGGATTACTGGCCTCAAACAGATGCCCTACGCAGACCGTCTCAAAAAACTCCAGCTTTACTCCATCGCATATCGCCTACTCAGAGGTGATCTCTGCCTAACATACAAAGCTATATCAAACCCAAAGCTGTTGGACATGCTCCACTTAAAGAAATCCCAATCCCTCTGAGCTACATGCTCTAGAGACCTAAACCTTGTCACCACAATAAACAGAACATGCTGGAGGGATAGATTCCTGTCCCAGAGACTTCCCATACTCTAGAACAAACTACCTATCTATAACAAAGCTCCTCATTAGCACTCTTCAAGAAAAATCTTGATGATTGGATGGGAAATAGGAAATTCACCCCGGGGATCACCTCTGTGGCTTTGCTCGACAGTGACACAGGAAAATAATTTTCTTGGGTGGCAAAAGCCAGGGTACCTTTTTGGCTGGGCTTGTATAGGCCCCAGGGCCGATAGCCTAGCACCTACCTATGAACCTATGAATACTGATACAAATTACACTATAGATATGTCAAGTGGTATAACACATTCTAAACCAATAGGTGAGGAAAAGTATGCACTAATGTCTGGGCAAGTTCTTTTAAAATGCAATAATAAAGTGAGCAACAAAGAAATAACAGTGTAACAATAACAATGCTCTATACCAGCAACACAGCTCTAACAAGTCTATACTCTAGTAAGTACAGTTCCTGGGCTACACTAATGCTAAGGCTATGCAAATAGCTTCAAGAGCACATACAGGTACTGTGAATACCATCTCTCTTAAAATATGACATGTCTAGCTTCATTTTTCCTTACAAATGTGTAAATCAACATCAATAAATCTTCCAAATAAAAACAACTAATATGAAAAATAACCTTAGCTATGGTAACTCCACCCGATGAGACAAAGCAGCTACACCAAAGGGATTTTAAAAATGGCTCTTGTAGCTTAAGAAAGCTATGTTAAGCTGTAATTCATCTTGTGGGGGAGGGGGAGGACTGCTAGACCAGTAAAATGGTGGGTAGCCAATAGTATGATGAAAAGGGCTGGCCCTGATTTCACAGATGTGCAAGTCTACAGAAACAATCAGGAAAGGCAGTAGGTACTTTAGGCCAACTTGCTTTGCATATGTTTCTTATTGAAAAAAAAAATAAACCACTTTTTCCAAGGAGTATGTGGGATTTAGAAATCCGCAGGCCAGCATTTTGAGCTTGGGGGGATCCAGGGAGAAGTAGTTTGAAAGAGGGAAGTTTCTGTATCTTTGTGAAAATAACACCAATCCCAAGGTTGCCCGGTTCAATTACAGAGTACAAACAGAGACAGACAACTAAATAACCTTCAGTTTTAATAAGTGAAATGTGTGTCTACACTGCTTAATATTGAAAACATATATAAGCGTATCAGCAGGAATGTAATTATGTGATACTTTTATGTGTCATATTCTCTGTTTTATGTCACATAGGATTATTGCACCCAAGTATATAAATCCATGCAAATCTCCTTTCAGTGGCCCTGAAAATGACATCATACTACAGGCATTCATACACCATGGCACCTTTCTGCTTGAGACAGGTTGTGAGGATATGGCTGACAGAATGCAGATTTGGAACTAGATAGTCAATGGTGTTATTGCTGTAACGGGTCACACTAGGACTTAGGATCAGTTGTGTTATAGGACCACTGATATGATTTCATCAGCCTGGAGGAGAGCAGCTGCAGTTGCCCATGAACAGCTGGCTACAGGGAGGCATGCTACAAAGCCACAGCTGACACCAAATGAAGAGTTCCTGTCCACTGTCAGAGATCCAGAGGTCTCAGTGGAAACTACACAATGTGATTGATGTCAGTGCTGGTGTTTAACCTGATCTGCAACAGTGGTTCTTTTTTTCCAACTCTGTCTTAAAATCCCCACCCCTTGTATAATGTGTTCCCTGTTCCAGAACTGAAAAAAGGAACTTATTGTAGCTGGAACACTTCAAGGTGTGTTTAAAAAAATGATATTCCATTTTTAACTCAACTGTGGACTACCTACTATTTTCTATTTGACTATTTTGCAGCATGTATTTTGCAGTTATATTTTACAGTTAAATTTTTATTAAGTGAACTAAGTGCATAACATAATTTAGGAAATGTACATCACACCCTCCATACTGCGAAGTTTCTTCTTGGTTTGTTTTGGACCCAGTATAGGTTGCATACTGGGTTTTTCTGAGACTTTGAGTGATACCATGGATTTCTCTTTTTGGAATTGTAGGACTCATACCACCTGATGCTAGAGTATCAGCAGACTCTGATAATGATAGTGATCAAACACAGGCACAGTTGGTGGGGGGGGTACAGAGTTTGAATCTGACATTGAGGTTGATATTCAGCCATCCCATGTATTTCTCTCAGGCACAGTTAGTAGGCCTATGCATAGCTATTAGACTGAGCCCTTAGATGTGCTGGGCATTCGTAGTGGAGCCAGTGGAGTGGGGACAGGCTGATCCACTGGGGATGGCCGACATTGCTGTGCTGTGAAGCTTTTAATGATTTGCTACAGATGGATGACATGGAGACATTTTCACAAACATAATAGAGAATAAAAAAAAAAGAGATAAGTGTTGGGGTGAGAGAAAAAAGATAAAATTAGTACAGCCATGTGTGCCATACAATGAATTAATGCAATTAAACAATGCTTTTTATCTGAAGTATTACTTTTAAGTAAAAGTTCTAACAACTATACACTGTAACTACACATTGCTGAAAGTAATCCTTAAAATGTGCGTATACTGCATATATGCTTGGTCCAATTATAGAGATTACAGTTAACAGCAGAGCATTTATGCCACTTGTATAGAGCTTAATTTTATGTAATATTATTAAAGAAATGCAGTATTGTATAGTTGTTACTCATAGTATTTGAACCCACAACCTCAGACTACAGTCTTATACTTGACTCCTAAAGTTGGTTTGTGCTACAGTTTAAGGTGTGCATGCTTGCTTTTACAGTTAGGATATGCATGCTCAGTTTTCTACAACTATATAGAAAACCCAAACATCTATCTTTAACTTTTAAAACTACAATAATGGTTATCGTGTGACACACACATACCATTTGCTTCCCTTAGTCTCTCCATCCAGTCAGCATGAGCCTGGTGATTAAACTCTATTTTGGATTTAGCTGTGGAAAGAACAGAAAAATAACAGAAGAGCATGATGCATGCCAGTCTTGCCTATATTTAGCTTTCTATGCATTACAAATACTCTCTTATTAGCATACTTACACAGCTATGGAGTGTCACTAGTTTGAAACTCAATCAACCACTAGTTGAGCATATCCCTCTTGTGCCTTTTTATGTCATTAAAATGATGCCTACACTGTTCTCCAGTGCATAGGATGCCAGTCACACTGGATACAGCCTAAGCCAAAGTACTCCAAGCCTTAGATTTGTACTGGAAGCCAGAATAGTCCCCCTGCAGAAGCCTTGGGCTGTGGCACTTTACCAGGAGTCTAATAAATATCCTGGACTACTGAGCACTCCACCTCTGCACCCTAAACTGGGGACCTTCTCCTCTAACTCTAGGCATATCTAACACCTGAACTAGAGCAATAACAACTAATGATTTCCTGCCAGTTCCTGTTATCATATTCACTAGTAGTGCACAAACCTGAGCAACAATGCTAACTGTGTTTTGAGATGTTAAGTGGAGACCAGCAGTGCCAAGCAAGGAGGAAAATATTTTAAATTTGAAGGTTAATATGACATTTTACCTTAGTCTGAGGGGTGTCTGCTGCTGTAGCTTGGAAATATATATTGAAAATTGGAAGGTAACTGTTAGGTGGGTTAAGTTTTCAGACGTGTACTGGAGGCAGAAATGCCATGACCTGACACATTTGTTTTTGGCTTTATACACTGATAAACCTGATTTTTAAAGTGTCAGATTCAAACCTAGGCATAAGGGACAAACCATTTTCTTCCACAACAGTGATTTTCCTTCTTTGCCACAGAAGAATTGCTGCTGAGACATAGTCAGGGATCATTCATAAATACAGTTGACAGTTTGAGGTGTTACACATGTATGTGTGTGACCTGACAAGGTTCTTGTATATAGATCCAGTTGTGTATTTGTCTTATTTAATTGTGAAGGCCATCCAAGTCCAGATAGCAGAATTATACTTACAGAAATATAGTAGACAGTGTACCCTCAGTCATACAACTGAAAACATGATAAGGGTGTTTTATCCATTATACATATAATTCATATCAGCTCCACTATCTAAAATGTTATAAGTGAGAGTGAATATAATGGGAAATGGAACAACAGTAAAAATGTCTGGAATATCCTGTATTAAAACCCAGGATCATGTGTATGGTAGCCTTACACTTATAACTGTTACCACAAGAATGTTGAAATAACATGTGTATATTTTTCAGTTTATTCCTATAAACTGGACTGTCACAATAATAAAAATGGGTTGCCCACCATGTGCTAGAACCCAGGACCATCTTTAGTCAAGGCCTACACTTACATCTGTTGTCACAGGAGTAGTTACATGACAGTTCTATGATCTCCTACATATTCTTAAGTTATGTGTGTTGACCACCATCCAATGCTTCTTAGCATGTTCGTGCAGTGAGCAACATAATTAGTTGACTGTATATGTTTTCAATTATTGACTGTCTGTGTTGTGTCTGCAGGTGTTCAATGACTGCAGGTGTTGGGGATCCTTGCAAACCAATGAGCAACATAACTTAGTGGTGTTGCATGGTGGAAAACAAAAATTGTAACAGTGTATCCTTTTTGACCTTTACACTTTTACAGACACCCTGACTGCAGGTGTTCTGTCTGTTTCCTGTGTGGGACATTGTCTGGGTTTGTGCACTGCAAAGTGTCACACAAATGAGGTAAGCACAGCCAAACCTGACATTCATTGAGTTGTTCCATTTCCCTTGTTTGAGCTAAGCCATGGACCTACCAAACAGTGGTAAAAAAAATAAAATAAAATAAAGGGAAAAGAGCAGTCTATGAAATAAACACTATAAAATGTTTGTTGGTACACATGAACTATTTTTATATAGGTCTGAATTTGAACTCTCACTCCAATGAACCTTCAGAACAGAGTAAGGGTACATTATCTCTCTTTACCACACAAAGAACTTTGCAGCAGGGAATTGAAATCATTCTGCATATAACCAATTTCAACATTATCCACAGTCTACAAAAAATAAGGCAGTTATTTGTACATTTATTAATTTCAGATGTAGTGCACTGACACAATGAGTGAACAAACAACCATTTAATACTATTGCTTGCAAAAATGCAGCTCTGTCTTAGCTCTCTGTGTTTGCTGCTCATTCTTGTCTTATCTGAACAGTAATCTGAGATGTACACTCTGTAAGACATTCTATATCATTGTTCTTAAAATGTGTGATGACATCAAATGGCAATAATATACAGCTGTCAACAAATGAGGTGGAGGTTAGATGTTAATGAACAGAAACTGTGAATTGTGTGCTGCTTACTTACATTTCAAACCTTGATAAAATTACTTCTACACTTTGTAAGTCTGACCTCACACACCCACTGGACGTAGGGCAGTTTGTATTGTTGTGTTTTCCTTCATCCCATGGTAATCATTCACAGTTGTAATCAATTAGCAACCAGCACTGAGGGAGTACCTGCACTATGTTTACATCTGATATATGGACCCAAGTAATTGGGATTCAGCAATTGTAATGAGTTCAGGCCTCATTTGCATATTCACCATGCTCACAAAATCTACACCATAAAAGGCAACTGTGCAGCTAGGGAACTTGAAGGTGAGGAGACTTGTTTATGTGGAGAGCACAGAAGAGGCTATTATTTTGGGATATATCTTCACAGAAGATTACTGACTTTGAGAAGGTATGCTTGCATTTTTCAGCTATATACTGCATATGCTGAAATATCATTAAGAAAAATCTTGTATGTATGTATACATATATATATATATATATATATATATATATATATATATATATATATATATATACAGATAGCTCTCTCTCTCTGTATATATATATATATATATATATATATATATATATATATATATATATATATACATTATCATATGCTACTTTTATCTGTATGCACTACTTAGAAGTATACTGATGGCATGGGCATGTTTACAAGGACATTTCACAGGTATACATGATTGGCTATAGCTTAAAATGGAATGTTCTGTGTTAAATCTGTAGGCATATTTCAGGGACAGTTCATTTGATAGCAGTGTTAGCATTTCACTGCTGGTTTGTTATCAATATGTGTCATTTGCCTGTTTTTTTGGGGGAGTAGGGGAGCAAAGTTGCATGTTTGTGTTGGCACAAACAAGGATATGTTGCTATTGTTACTCTCCTTGTCTTGCATCCAGCCTTGCTTTGTGTGTAAATATAATATGTTACAACCACACATCTCCTGTTTTTTTATATTTCATTATCTTGACTAATTTATGTTTCTCCAGTGAGTAGTACTGAAATGGTAACTTTCATCTTTTATCTGGAAACAGGATGTTTTTTAATTATATGATACTTACATGTATTATCTTTCTGTTGACTTTTAGGACACCTAGGACTATGGCACCAAGGTGTCTCAATTCCTGAAAACCCCACCTTTCAGTGACCATGATAATCAGGTAATTGTGGAAGCTTTTTCGCAACATGCTGCCTTTCTGCTTGAGGGGGGACATAGAGTTATGCCAGACAGAATGCAAATTTGACAACAGATAGCTGCTGATGTGAATGCAGTAGCTGGCCACAGCAGGACATATGATCAGGTGCATCATAGGGCCACTGACATGATCTCATCTGCACAGAAGAGAACAGCCGCATTGGCCCATGATCAGATGGGTACAGGGGGCCCTGCTACACAGCCACAACTAACAGCTAATGAAGAGTTCCTGTCCATTCTCAGGGATCCAGACAGCCACCAGAAAAGTGCAGAACAGCATGTCCTTGACATTTGTGCTGCTATTTCAGGAACAACAAGTATGTCCCAAGAGGAGCTTCCAAGTAGGCTTGTGTATCTCAGCTGTTAAATACTCTTGTATAGTAAAATATTGACAGCAGTATGTTAGTACTGTTTAACAATAAATAGTTTTTTTTAGGGGGGAGACTTGTAGATTGCTACAGCTAACAATACATTCTGATTGATTACACATGGCCTTATGTTGGACTTGTCATACAAGTTCTTGTTGAAAGCATAGTTAATAGACATATACGTGGCAAAATGTTTAAACACCTTGTGTTACCATTAATTGTGATTATGATGTACTTAACTTTTGCTTAACTTCTTCTAGGGCCATTGTCCATGGGAAGCATAGCATCAACTACACATGGTAAGCAGAATAGGTTATTGGAAGTGTAGGACTCTTACCACCTGATGTCACAGTATCGGGCAGACTCTGATGATAATGGCTGCCAAACAGAAGCACAGTCTGGGGGTGCATAGATTGAATCCAACACTGAGATTGACATTCAGCTATCCCCTGTAATTCTATCAGACATGGCCAGTAGGCCTATACCAACCCATTCCAGTGAGCCCTCAGATATTGGACAAGTGGAGGGTGACACACTCAATCAGTGAAGTGTGGTTGCTGTGGCTTCAGTGCCTGTTGACTCTGGTTGTAGCCAAAGTATGGGTGAGGTGCCACACAGGAGGGTGGTTTGGGGGGACTTGGAGGAGGTCTGCTGTCTATCCTCCTTTTGATCCAGGTGTGTCTTCCCATGCCACTCAACATATGATTAGGGCCATCATGGAGGCACAGGCACATTCCCATAGGGCCTTCAGAGAAATGTGTAGGGTTGTAGATGTGGCACAAGCTGATATGAGTGACTGCCTTCACAGTATTGAACTGAATGAATGACATGTCAATGGGCAGTGTCTGTTTTGGAATGTCTGCTGGGAGGGGGACAGCATCCTTGTGGGCATAGGTCAGCCACATCCACTGTTGTTAGCCAATGTGGCTGTGCTCAATCGCACTCCTATATTTGCACTACTTCCAGTACACCAAAATGTGGTTGAGTTGTCCACACTCGGACATGGCAGGCCATGAGGTCGTGGTCCTGGGAGTCTTTATGAGGGAAGCTCATCCAACTGACATAAGTCACATTCAGGAAGCAGCAGTGCATCTGACTGTGAGTGTGGATGTGCCAGTGCAACTCTTTGCAGAGCCAGTTCTCAGGGTTGGGTATGAGAACGATGAACTGCCACCTCTATCATGCATGGCTCATTCCTGTCCAACATACCAAGCTGTAGAGTTAACACAGAACTTGGCTGTGTTCATGCAGACACTCATACAGCAATTTAACCAGGAAAACCCATACAGATACACAGACGCAACCGTTACATGTTTCAGCAGTGATAAAACTCATTCTGTCTCACTGGCCATTTGTTACTTTAGCCATATATCTGCCTGCTTCTCTTTCTTACTGAGACGTGTGCGTGCACACACACACACACACACACACACACACACACACACACATGAGCAAACGCGCACACACACACACACATACACACACACACACACACACACACACACGCACAGTGACCTTTTGTGTCAACCTAAGCTTTCTGTGCCCCCACACAACACCCTTTTTAAGTGATAACTGCCATATCCCTGTTTTCTATCTTTTGGATTCAGGAATAGATAAGTCTTGTGTTTGATCCTCAGGGTGCATAGCTGACTTAGTGCTTAGTATGTCTGCATTTGTGATGTTAATTTCATAATTCTGCCTTTGACATATATTGGTCATAGAAAATTAGGCAGTTGATAAGAATCAAATATTTTGCACTTCAGTATTGTTAATGACCTTGTGAGGGTTTTGAAGTCTGAAACTGAAATGTGTCTCTTTACTTTCTAATTTCTCTCTTTAATGATTTTCTAGTACAAAAGTATGGCACTAAACGTAGGACATTCGGTGACAATCAGTAATTTAGAGAGGTATGACTGTGTGAATCTATGATGTCTGACACCTACTACTTGATAATGGGCACATATAAGTCACATACGTCTCTGCTGTCACGTTAAAGTAATTTATGTACAAATCACCCACCTTTTACTTTCTTACATTTCCAAGTAACAACATGCAAGGATATGCCATTCATTCATATCATTAAACAATACAGTCCTGGTTCAGCACTTACCTTTTAAATCCAGCAGTTGCAACAGTTTTAGTTCAGGGCTGACTCTGTCTGATGCTAGGAGTACACAGCCATTACAAAGGGAGGTAAAGGTGTGAGTGTTGGCTGGCATCAATGTTACTGTATGTATGTATGTATGTACATAGGAGGAAGGTTTTAGCCCCTTAGGTGGTGAGTGAGTGTGCTATACATTACATCTTATCCAATGGGTGGGCATATTGAGCATGCCTACATCTGCCTACACCCACAGCAGCTTCTGCTTCCACCCTGACTCCTCACCTGTGTGTGGCTGTAGTGACCTTGCCATTGAGGGTGGGATGTGTGCCCTTTCCCTTGTTAACCCTGGTGAAGCTGTTCTCTCAGGATGATAATGTGTAGCATGGCACATACAGTAAATATTTCAATACATGTATGTAGATTGTACTGCAGGGCTTCCCCTGGTTTTTGTAAACACTGGAATAACAACTTCACAGTCTAAACAAATGCTCTATGATATTTCTGGTTTGAGCGTGTGCCTCATTATGGTGTTCTTCGGCGGGTATGTGTGTATTTCTGATGGGCATCATCAGCCACGCTTCCAGTTTATAACCTGTATCCTCCAGGAAATGACCCTGTGGGATAACCCCCCTAGTGATCCTGATACAGCTGGGAGGTGTTCCAGATATGTGAGTCATGGTAACTGCCTTGGTTGCTAGCACACATGTTCAGGATGATTCCCATGGCATTACACATGATTTGGCAGTTAATGGAATGGTAGCCCTTTCTATTTATGTAGAGTCTTCCCTGTTCCACAGGTGGTGCCTTAATTTCTATATGTGTCCAATCTATGACACCCAGTATTCCATGATAGTGTGCTACATGGTTGAACTCCTGCATATTTGTAGCCCTGTCCTCAGGAGTATGTGGAAAATATATGTTGTAACATTGTATTCAGGCATTTATGAAGGGTCCTGGTTGCTGATGCCTGTGACATCCCCATCATGACACCTGTTGATCTCTGAAAGGTTCCTGTAGCTAAAATTCTAAGTGCTACACATACCTTTATCTCTTTTAGTATAGGTTCCCCTTGGTTTGCCCTGGCTCTGAGTTGAAGACAACAAAGGCTTCAGAATTCCTGTAACGTGCCTCTATTTACCCTGTAATGTTCTACAGTTTCTGTATCATGCAGATTGTGATAAGTTAAATGGGGTCTGAAAACTCTTCTCCTTTTTGGCCTTCGTCTATTAGCAGCAGCAGCAGTGTAGACTTCAGCCTGTTGCACATACACATGAATTAAAGCAACAGCAACCCCTAATATTCTTTCTGTGTAGACAACTTTCTGTGGCTATATTGGCATAGGTTTTGGAATTCACAGGAAAAACCAGCACTGATTCTACATGGTTGTTTTATAGGTTGTTGAATAGCTCCTCCATCCTGGATTGGTTGATTAGCATACAATTCAGCTGCTTATGCTGTAATTAGCATGCAACATTGTTTACCTTGCTTGCATGGCTCTATAAACTATGTAGAGCTGCTTACTGAATCCAAAATAGTGTGCTACCATGTGTGCGCCACAGTGCAATGCGCACATGGTATAAACAGATCGTGTAGGCTTTATCGAATCTGGCCACTTGTTTAGAAGTTTTGGTATACACTCATGTTGCTTAAGTCAAAGTATTCCAATAAGCACTTGACATACTTGAATAAACATCAAAAGGAGGTATATCCTTAAATGCATGTTAGAAACTTTAAAGACATTTATGTACTAGTGGGGCTACATTAATTATAACAGGTGCATGATCAATATATGCATCAGCATGCAGGACTTGTACAGTTTTTATGATCTGATTTATTTTTTATGAAACAGCTATAAAAGACAATGACACATTTGTGTATTTGGTTGTGGAGACAGAAATGCTGTGGCTTTCCTATATTTTGATTTAGAAACTGATTTCAGTTTCATTTCTTTATTAGATGAAACTTACAAAGTTAAAAAGACATGAGGTAGCACATATAAACTGATTTAGTTATATGCTTGTCTGTTAGACACTGTATTATAGCCAATTGAAATATAATGCTCAGTTGTATATAAATTAATTAATACTTTTAGGTGTTTCACTCTTCCTTCTATAGCAACTGTTTAGAAAGGTAACTTAATGGAAAACATGCTATAAAATGTGTGAGGGCTATAACTAACAAGAGGTTGGTGAGTGCAGGTGTATTCTATAATCAGTCCACAGGTTATCTGCGGCTATTTTTGCTAGAGTTGTTTTTCTTTTCTCTACTATAATATTTCATTCTTGACTGACTGCTGAAGAAAAGTTGAAACAAGTATCACACTTTCTTAGAACAAAAAACAGAAGTTACTGTAAGCAAAAGAAGGAGCAATACCATAACCCGGTGATCACTTTAATATCAGTTAACTCATGTTAAATTAATCAAAAAATTAATTGATACCTTATTCAAAAATAATTTCACCAGTGTAGCAAGTTCAACATTTAAACATGTAAAAAATGTAAATACATATAAGCTTAAATATTTTAAAAGGAAAAATACATATTTATAAAAAATACACGTAGATAAATGTACAGATTTTATAATTTAGCTGATCTCAGAGTACTTACGTATTATCTCAACCAGATTTTCACGATAATAGCGCTTGCTTCCCGATGCGGAAATCTAAAAAGAAATGTATGCAAAATCACACTGACAATGTCAACTTCATCTAAAAACATTGTTTAGGTAGCAAAAACATTGTAAATTTAAAGGAATGAGTTGTTTCAAGCTATGCTGTTTTCCAAGATCTTGTCACTGTAAATACATTTTATACAGCAGCTATGTGTAATACATGTTCCATATCCCCAGCCATGAGCCTGTAAATGTTGTCAAAGTTATACTTCAGATTAGTAAAGACAATCTATGTAGATATTCAGTGGTAGTGAACTAACCCCAAAAAACAACTTTTATAAATACAATGCGTTTGTGGGATCTACCTAAGACAGAAAAGGAGTCAATAGTACTTTTCCAGCAATATGTCATTATATCAACAAGTAAAGAATGCTGTTCCAGACATTCAATGACATTATAATATGGGAAGCAGATTTTTTGGAAATGCAATACAGAAAAATTTTACCAACACATAGGAGTTCGAGTGAGTAATTTCTTTGAAGGAAGTAGAATTAATTTTATCACCACTGTCTGCTTCATTTATTGTTGGGCAAAGCAGTTGACATCTATAAGTTTCTGTCAGGAAGAACTGGACATGGCTGACAAGACAGTCATAGACTGGAGTAACTATTTACGTGATATCTGTGTCTTAGAAATGGGGAAAAGGACAAAAAAGAAATCGGAGGGCCAGGGTGTATTGTGGAAATAGACGAGACTCTTTTTACTAGACGTAAAAGTAATGCTGGCCGTATTCTCCCTCAACAGTGGGTATTTGGAGGGATATGTAGGGAGACAAGAGAGACTTTTCTTGTAAAAGTTCCTGATAGAACAGCCACAACATTATTTAATAAAATCAAAGAATACATTAAACAGGGCACTACTATTTATTCAGATTCATGGCGGGCATATCAAACTCAGCAACTAGAAGAAGCTGGATTCAGTCATGAAAAAGTAAACCATAGCTACAACTTTGTAGATCCAAACACAGGAGTGCATACACAACACATAGAGAGAATGTGGGGATCTGTTAAGTGGAGAAACAAAAAACAGAGAGGCACTGCAAGACACCATTTGGACTCCTACCTAATTGAATATATATGGCGTGAAACACAGCTTGCACTAAAGAAAGACTTATTTGATGCAATCTTGACAGCAATAGCAGATAATTTCTCTCCATACAAAAAGTGTAACCCAGCAAGTGAACCATCTACAAGTGAACCATCTACAAGTATGCTTCCTTAATCAGCAATAAAATATTTACAAATATGCTGCTCAAAAACATCCGGAAGACATCCACATGAATACTATGCAAAACATCCACAAAACATTGCAACAATAACTGCTATCCCCCCCAAAAAATCAGTTTCTGTCAAATACTACAAGAATGCTCTTTGTAACTTTAGCCTCCATCGTCAAGACCTTCATCTCTGATTGTTTAGATTGCTATTACCTTTAACTTCAATTATTTCCTATAGTATGTCAAATAAAACTACTTATTTACCAAAAAAATATGTTGCTCCAGATTTCTTATTCTCAGGAAAAAGTTTAGTATCCAGTTCGTAGTAATCCATCACGCAGTAAAAACGAACAAATATTTCCCATGCATCCTCAATTCACTTCTGCACTAATACAGCAGTGCAACCAATTTTGATGTACGCAAAGTAAGTTTCACATTTCTGCGTTCATTTATGCTACTAATTTGGGACAAACTTCATTGTACCCAAAGAAAACATCAAATTCTGTCTTATGTTTAGTCCCACAATCCATTTTTGGGCCAACAAATGTATTGCCGCAACCGAGAAAATCTGGTTGTGATAATACGTAAGTACCGATCTCAGTCTTAACACACTGTTAATTAACACATGTTCATTTAATCCAGATCTATCTGTGACATCTAGGTGTAACTGCCAGACTAACTCTTTATATTTTAATGTAATCTTCCACATGCCCACTCTAGGACTAACATACACTTTGTCAATTACTGTAAACTTAAATTTATACTTGGTCAAAACTGGACATAGTTTTATATGATTATAAAGTGCATTGTTCAAATTTTCCTTATTGATGTCATATAGGTCCTCATATATTTTCTTCTTAAGTGGACATTCAGTCTTTCCTACAAATGTTGAACTAGTTACACTGGTGAAACTATTTTTGAATAAGGTATTAATTATTTTTTGGATTAATTTAGCATCAGTTAACTGGTATTATGATTAAACTGGTTATGGTATTGCTCCTTCTTTTGCTTACAGCAGCTTCCGTTATTTTCTTACAAATTTATTTTATATGGAGGTGGTTGTTTTTTTTTTTTTGTTTGTTTTCTTTTTTGTTGTTGCTACCTTCTTAGAACAGGAATTGTGACAGTTACTAATCCATCTGCTTATTTTGAAAAAGCGCACATATTATATTAAACACTTCATTAAACACCTGTTGACAGTTAAAAAATGTCTATATTAGAAATGTCTATAAGAAAGGGCATTGTAAATCAAATATAAACACTTTGTTGTTATTATTATCTTGTTATTATTTATAAATAGCACCAAGCAGTTTTCTCTATGTTAGCTTCTTACATCAATCATGTATTTTAGATAATAGTTTGGCTTTGAAAATTATTTTTTTGGAGTGGCATATAATGAAGTAGCACATTACAAAACTTCACAATAAATGTTGTTACAGCATTCAACAGTTGTTATCAAAATTCTTATAATACATTACTTCAGTCCCATTCACTGTTGTAGTTTCCCTTTTGCATGTACTTTATCCACTTGGGGTGTCCAACATTTTGAGAAGATTGCTGCATATGTTATTTATGCCTCACCTTAATGTGTGCTCTGTACACTACATGACCTGTGTGAAAGACAAAATGCTGTACCACTATACTCTGATTTTTTACAGTTTAGCATATCTCTGGTAAGTGCTACATAAGCTATGCCCATGACTCTGAATGAAGATGGCATCATCTCTTACACATATACCCTCTTAACTGCTATGGCACTATTCTGAGGGCACAATAACTTTTTATCACATGTATGTTATGGCTGGATTATAAATGGACATGTACAGCCAGTCCCTGGGTTAAGAATAAGATCCGTTTTTATGTCTGTCCTTAAGTCAAATTTGTATGTAAGTTAGAACATGTACATATGGTTCTTATTAAATGTCACCTAGTCAAACGTTTGCTTCAGTCTAGCATTTATTTTACTTTTCTTTGCATATAAAACATTTAAGAAACACTTTCAAATAAAAAAATCTTACAGATAACACTGTATAATGTAATAATAACAATAACAATACTGTAAGTACAGTAATACCAGTAACTATGTTCATACAGTACATTGTATGTACTGTAAAAAACATTAAAGAAACAGTTCTTAAAACAATTTAGATGGAAAAAAAGAAAAAGGATAACAATTAAAGGCTAACATTCATTTGTAAGTTAACACTATGATAACTTTATTAATTAAATGATGCAGAAAATGATGGCCTTGTTGATGGAGAGAATGGGCCTGGTGGTACAGCCTTGTCTGCATTAAATATTTGATCTGGTAAATAACCTCCCTCCTATTCAATATTTTTTCAACACCTTAGGAAAATCCCTTGCAACACTTATACTGGCACTCACTGCTTCACCTTCAGTTTTAATGCTATGCAAGTCACCCCTCAGTTTAAAGCCATTGAACCAGCTTCTATTCACAACAGATTTTTCATTGCAACTGCCTTCACTTGCTGCTCAAGCAGCTTTTAAATCATTGAAAGGGCTTTGAGACTTTTCTTGCATTAATGAAAGGTTAATAGGGATATTACTCTGATTTTGGTCTTCTATCCAAATTAGCAATAGCCTTTCCATCTCAATAATTAAACCATTATGTTGCTTTGTAATTATCATAGCTTTCATTTGGGTATGGCCTTTTACATGATTCATTATTTTTGTTTTGTTTTTTTTTTAAAACTAAACTCCTGCCCTCCCATCATTCCTGTCAGACATATGGACCTACATTTCCCCACGACTTGTGTAACTAGCCTGGTGTTTGACAATCACTTACTACTAAAATAACCTAACACTTTGTTTGAGAGATGTACATAAATAATATACTTGGAGGTAAAAAAATCTCACAAACACAGCAAGCTCAGACACCAGTTTTGTCATCAGTATGTCAGAAATCACACCTCGCTGGGACCATTACAATACACATAATCTAATGTATGCTGAGGCACTAAATATTAACTTGCCTCTACTTCAAAGCTTCCAAAATGCAGCACAGTCACAAAGTATATTCAGCAAGTTAAACCTACCACCTCAAATAGCACAAGGAGTCCCAAAGTCATGGATGCTGAGCCTGTAAGGCAGACATTTACCCAACCAAATGCTCTAATTATAGGTAACTCCATTATAAGATATACAGATTTTTTATTCTCTGGTGCCAGGATCCATCAGATCACAAAAAGACACTCATGTCCTTCAACAAGTACTGCTATGACTCTTTCATACTATACACAATGGAGCTCTTGTACTACGTGTCCCAGACAGGTATGAGCCTAGCACTGAGCAGTGTGCTACCTTCTCCAAGGTTGATGCCACAAAATGAACAAAACATAACTGAGTTCTGTAATTGGATAAGTTTTGGTGTCATTTGAAGGAGATCCAATGTTTGTCAACCTGGGAGATAATAATCAACAAACCACTCTGCTTTTCCTCGCATAGCCTGCATCGGTCTCCTCTAATGTTTCAAGCACTGGCAGAGATATTGTTCCAACATTGTTCATCCTCAGCCTCCATATAGGTTTTATACCAAGTGAATGGAGAATAGCTACAGTCATTCCTCTGCATAAGGAAGGACCATCTACAGACCCAGGCAATGACAGACCTATATGTCTGACCAGCCTCATGTGTAAAGTCATGTAAAAACTTATCATGTAACTAATCAATAAGAAAATAGGAAACTACCAAACAGTAAACCTATCTCAGTTTGGATTCATCAAGTGTAGGACATGCTTACTCATTGTGGTGCACTTCTTTAAAAAGGTCATCAAAGCAATGCATGCAGGTAAAACTGTACACACCACATATCCCAACCTGGCCAAGGTTTTTGATAATAAATAACACATATAAATACATGAAAACATACTTGGAGGCTCTAAATAAAAATCTGAAAAAACAACAGAGACCTCCAAAGCAGACACCCAAGCAACCTCCACATGCCATCACAAACCATGAAACACATACTTCACATAATCAGTGTGCCACGCAATCACAGCTCTTAAGGCAAAATAACATTCCCAACACACTAGTAATAGGTGACTCTATAGTCAGGCACACCGATGTCCCACTAACTAGGATGGACAAGGAGAAGGTTACAGTTAGCTGCCTGTCGGGTGCCAGGATCTGCCACATAAAACAAGCACTCAGGTCACTCCAGAACAAGTACAAATATGACTCTGTCATTGTCCATGTTGGTGTGAATGACCTGAGATGTACCTCCCTGGACTACATGAAAAGAGACATGGAAGAGCTCTCTGATCACGTAGTCCAGGCCAGTATGACCCTGAGTAGCATCCAGCCCTCACCAAGAATGATGCCACAATATAAAGAAAAATTATCAGTTTCAACAATTGGCTAAGTTTCTGGTGTCATACAAAGGGGATCCAGTATCTGTCCGCCTGGGATGACATGCTCGACAAGCCACATTGCTTCTCAAGAGATGGCTTGCACCTGTTACCCTTAATCTTTCGAATAATGGCCAAGGCTTTTGCCGCCCCCATAGTACCTTTTTTAGGCAAGGCTCAAAAGACAAACCCACCACCATAAATAGCACAAGTAACCAAAAACCGAGGGTAATGCTATTCAATGCTAGAAGTCTAAACCTCAAAATGCATGCATTCGAGGCACTCCTCAGTATGGAGGACTTCGATATCTGTGCAGTAACAGAAACCTGGTTTAAGGCTCCAAAGAGCACCCCACCACTGCCAGGCTATAACTCATACCATACTTTTTGGCCACAGAACCCAGACTGAAACACAAAAGGCAGGGGTGTATCCATATTCATCAAGGATACCCACACCTCCAGGTTAGTGGTGCAGCACAATGCCTCAGAGATCATCCATGTGCAACTAACAATGAGCAAAACTGCAATTCAAATTGTAGCTTGCTACAGATCACCCACCATGATCCAGGACCCTCATGCCATATTTCTGGAGACACTGGAAAATATGAAGGTCCTACCAAATGCCCTAATATTGGGTGATTTCAATTATCCAAACATTAACTGGAAGAACTACTCAAGTACTAACTCCCTTGCCCAGTGCTTCCTAGAATTTATAAACTCGTATGCCCTGGATCAACTGGTCAACACCCCCACCAGAGGTGACAACATATTGGACCTGGTCATCACCAACATGGGCGACCTGTGTTCTACACCGGAGGTCAACCCCTCGTTGGTTAGATCAGATCATAGACTAATCACTCTGGATATACACATTCCACACCCACCCCCAATCAAGGAAACCACCGTGAAAAACTTTTCAAAAGCAAACTTCACATTACTTAAGACTGAGGTGGAAAGGTTCACAGCCCCCATGCTAAAGAACAACACTGTCCAGGCTGCTGAATCCCTTACAAAGGCACTCTATGAGCACCTGCAAGAATGCATGGATCATGCTATCCCAAGCAAAACCAAGACTCACTCCTCCAAGAAAAGGAAACCAGTCTGATGGAACCATGCCATAAACAAGCTATACAACAGAAGGAGGAAACTAGTACAGAAAAGAGTAAAATCCCAGGAAGGAAAGACAACCCTGATCAGTATCAGCAAGAAACTATGATCCCTCATAAAATCATGCAAGGCTAGCTTCGAAAGAAAAATTGCCAAGACTCCAAAGATAACCACAAAGCGTTCTTTAGCTATGTCAAGAGCCTAAGTGGAAACTCTCAGATCTGCTCTGAGTTACTGCAAAATGACACAAAATACACTGAACCGACTGATATTGCCAACATTCTGGCAGATAGGTTTAGTGCAAACTTCACCCCGCTCTCACCCCCTAAAGGGCCCATAACCATACCAGAAGAATGTAGAGCCCCGACAATCACTGACACAAAGGTTAAAACAGCCCTATCCAAAGCCAAAAATACAGCTTCAATGGGACTGGACGGTGTCCCAGACTGTGTCTTACATAAACTCCAAAATGAACTAACCCCTCACCTAAACACACTGTTCAAGCTCATCTTCTCTACAGACTATGTACCCATAGAGTGGCGCACAGCAACAGTTATCCCACTCCACAAAGGTGGAGCCACAACAGACCCCAGGAACTATCACCTTATAAGCCTGACTAGCCTGGTCTGCAAGGCTATGGAGCACATCATCATGGAACTCATTAACAGAGACATTGGAAACCTCCAAACATTGGAGCCTACCCAGTTTGGCTTTGTTAAGGGCAGATCATGCCTACTAAACCTGGTGGACTTCTTTGAGACAGTTACCAAGGCTTTAGATGAGGGAAAGGAGGTCCACACAGCCTACCTAGATCTCACAAATGCTTTCAACACCATTCCCCATTCTGGTATTATAGACAAGCTCACCAGCCTGAAAATAAACCCCTACATCATGAGATGGGTTGCCAGTTGGCTCATGGATAGAACCCACACGGTGAGAGTTGCAGGCTCTAGATCTGACTCTAAACCGGTTACAAGTGACATCACCCAGGGCTCAATCCTGAGACCCCTTCTGTTCGGTATACACTTCTCAGAGGTACAGGCAAGCACAGGAGGACTATGGCTGACCAAGTTCACAGACGACTGCAAACTGGGGGCCATAATTGACTCTCCAGCTTATACAGATATCCTCTGGAAGGGTCTCACTGAGACGGATACCTGGTGTTAAAATCATGGCCTCAAGCTAAATGCCAAAAAGTGCATAGTCATCCCCTTGGAAAAAACAAAGTACCCATGAACTATCACATATGTGGTAGTCCTCTAAATGCAGAAAATGTAATAAGGGATCTGGGAACCCAAGTAGATAGTAATCTCTCCTTTGATAATCATATTGCCAAGGTGGTTAGAAAATCCTTCTATGTGGCCCACCTAATCACAAAAGGGTTTGCATCTAGAGCAAAAGAGGTTATTGTGCCCCTCTACTCATCACTCAGCAGACCCATCATAGAGGACAATTCCCCATTTGGGAAGTACCTTACAAGACACTTGCAACAGCTGGAAAGACCACAGAAGTACCTCACCAAGAAGATTACTGGCTTCAAAAAGATGCCCTATTCAGCCTGACTGAAGAAACTCCAGCTGTACTCGGTTGCATACCACTTACTCAGAGGTGATCACTGCCTGACGTACAAGGCCATGTCCAACCAGAATTGATGGACATGCTCCACCTAAAAAAAAAAAAAAAAAATCCCTGAGAGCCACACGCTCTAGAGATCTAAACCTCACCACAACAATAAATAGGATGTGCTGGAGGAATAGATTCCTGTCCCAGAGACTCCCCATGCTTTGGAACAGGATTTCAATATACATTAGACAGAGCCCGTCACTAACACTCTTTAGAAGAAACCTTGACGAGTGGATGGGAAACAGAAGATTTACCCTGAGGATCACTGCAATGGCTCTGCTGGACAGAGGCATAGGGAACTAATGGCTCTGCTGAACAGAGGCACAGGGAGCTAATCTAAGGGGGCAGCAAAAGCCAACACATTATGGATAGGCTTACAGATGCCCTCAGGCAGATAGCCTAGTACTTACCTATGAACCTATGAATCTAAAGCCCTCACTTGGAAATAGTAGAAAAGCTAGATAAACTGGAAATAACCTCAAATATTGTCAAGTGGGTCATAGAGAAGGTGAAGGAGATCAAAATTGGGGAAGCTATCTCCACAAAGAAAGCAGTCACCAGTAGATTCCTCTGGGGTTTGCTGCTGGTACCTCTTCTATTTCATATCTACTTCTCTGACTTAAAAGCCAATATCAAAGGGCTCTGGATGACTAAATTTGAAGATTAATCCAAACTAGAAGCAGTTATTAAAACCCCAAATGACTTAGCTATCCTGCAGGAAGGTTTGTTCCAAACAAATATCTGGTGCCAGAATTACAGACTGAAAATAAATGCCAAAAATGCATTATCATATCCTTTGGGAAGTTGTCTCCCTCAGGGATCTACCACATAGGCAGCATGTCCCTTAGAGTTGACACAGTTGTTTGGGATTTGGGAACTTATGTGGATAGTGATCTAACTTTTTGGCAACATGTGCCCATTGTCATAAGAAAGCCTTGCTATAGACAGATTATAAACAAAATGATCAGGACTAGATCTACAGATGTCATTGCTCCCATTTACTCAGCCCTTTTAGTATGTATCTGTCCAAGTGCCCATAGAGATACCTTACTAAAAGGATACAATGCCTAAACAATATGTTCTATATGGACCACTAAAAGTCCTGTCACTATACTTGGTATATTACAGCCTTCTAAAAGGTAACCTGTATCTGGCATACAAGACATCCTCCAACCCAATATTGATGAGCCTACTGCACATGTCAAATGGCACCAGAAATACTCAGTCGAGAGACATCTAAATCTCTTCTGCAACATTAACAGAATGGTTTGTTAGGACAGGTATATGTTGCAGAAGATACCACTGCTCTGTAACAGACTCCACATCAACATAAAACAAAGCTCAACCATGTCCATATTCAAGTGCAACTCAGATATATGGATGGTTAATAGAAATTTACCCCAGGACTGCCCCCATCTACTACAAATGGACATGGGTAGCTCCTACATGCTTTGTCCCATGCATGGATCCCCTTATATTATCTATGGTACGATCCCAGTTATTTTCACTGGGGTAATATATAATTACAACCATGTGATGGGTAAGGTTATTCTAACATCAAACAAGACAGGTTAATTCAATCACCAAAAGGGAACTCGTCTAGGCTTAAAATAGTCAACAAGGACAGCCATCCTAACACTTTCCTATAAACCTGTGCTAGCATTCTGTATCAATAAACGGTAGGAAGTAAACCATGTTCATCCATTTGGAGTAAAGCTGCATCTAAGCTGTAAATACTACCATATGCACTCACTATTGTTGGTTTAATGAAATCATAGCATGTCAGCAATGGAGCAGCTGTTAGTAATTCTCTAACTGCTAAATCCTTGGACCTGAACATTTCCCTGTGACTATGTTTTGTCTTTGTTTAACAGGGCATTTATTAGATATAGTACAATTGGAAGTTCGGTGGCAAACTTGGCCAAGACATTCATTATGCCTTAGGTTTGTCTTAATTAAGTCACACAATACGAGTTTTGTAACATGTAAATGCTCTGACCTTGCTTGCATCTAGTATGATTCCGCTACTATGTACACTGGGGCCAATGTATTGGAGCTCAGTCTTACTAAACCAGCATTTATCTTGATTTACCTTTAATCCTGAGTTTTTGGTAGTCTAGAGCATTACCTTAAACCTTGACTCATCTGCCTGTTTACCTGGACCATAACAATATCAATCCCATCTAGACCATTGAGTAAATCCTACATCTTGTGTAAAAGGTTTCAGCTGATGAGGGTATAGCAAATGGCAGCCTTTTACAACAGAGCCCTCCCGTTTGAGAAATTTGTTTATTTATTATTATTATTTGATTTTCTTTATCTAAGGATAACTGCCAGGACCAAATAGACGTATCTAGTGTGGAAAACACTTTTGCACTGACTAGCGTTCATCCTATGACTTCTAATGTAGGTGGAATCAACCTTTCATGTGCAACTACATTATTTAGCTTTTTTGCAATAAAAACATACCCCGGGATTCATGAACCTTGCGCCAGGCGCACGCATAGCGTAGACGTTACAATGCCAAATATGGCCGCCAAGCGATTCAGGTATGATCCAATCCCACGTGCACTACCGGCGTGCGCCGGATCTGCACCGCCTCCGGCATAGGTATGCTAAACACCCCATGTGCGGTGTTGCACCATGCAAGTGAAGGCATATAGCGATCCACGAAGTGGCGCAGGCGTAGCCTAAGGCCACGGCAATGTAAACCAAAAAAATGGTTTACATTTTCCCAAACATAACATAGGAGTAACAGAAGGCTGTCAGCGTCAGGTATCACACTGTTGCCATATGCCAATGGCGAAAGACACAGAGAATGTCAAAAGAAAACATGCACAACATGTAAATAATAACATAAATGGTATGTCCACAGAAACTCACAGCAGAACCCCAGGACATGTCTGCGGAAGGTGCAAAACAATGAAATAATATGACAATGTTATAAAACAGCAGCGTAATACACATCAGCTTCACAGCCGCAATACACCATGGTATGCATTGAAAGCCACAACCACGGTGCAAGGGTTGCCAAGGACTCGCGGCAGTGTTCGTCGTGGTAACTATGAATTAGTAGTCAATGCCATGCAAATGAGGCAGATAATACTGAATCGCAAAACCCCGCCGCGTAAGGCTGTACCAACGGCGCAGCGGTAATACACCGAGTGGCTCAGAGGGAATACATGTCACCTGCAGAGGGGTGTGCCACTGTAGGAGGAAGCACATTGGAGCTCAGCAAACCTGGGCTGTACATTGCACATCACAGCTGTAGGACCGGCGTGTGGGGAAATAGTTGAGCTGAGAGCACACAATGCACACAGAGGTGCATGTGCACGAGGATGACTACCTTCCCTTAACCCAGTCATGTGACGCTCGCCCCGCAAATAACATCGGAAACAGAAAGGTGATGTTGAGAATATGAGGAAATGCGGAAGCAGTGTAATTGGAGTAGTAATGAGCAATCAACACTAATCAACCCACGAAGGCCAATCGGCGGCAGCTGACAACTCTGCATGCAGAAACCTGCAAAACAGGATAGGGGAGGCATATGAATGCAAAGAAAGTAGGGGAGGTAGCAGATTGCAAAGAGTGAAGACCTGACACAGCAGAGCCAAGCAGACAGGCAGCATAACGGCGGCGGCACACAAAAAGCACGATATGCCATGTCCCAGAAACTACACATGACAGGGCTCTGCAGGATGCATGCCAGGAAATAGTAGGTGCAACGTGCAGAAATAGTAAGGGAAGGTCGAAAGGTAATCCATTGCAGGCAAGAGTAATGCAGCACCAAAGGCAACAGCGTTGCAGTGCCAACGGTAAAACACGGAAGATAATCCCCAGATACGGCCGCACAGACACACCCTATGACATCACCGGGTGTACAGCACAACAGTATAAAGTGTGAATGCACACAACACACAGCCATGTATTTCCAAATGCCACACCATAGGTGTAAACACACGGGGAACTTTTAAAATGTACATGTTGGGTGCTGCCGTGGCCGTGATCCATCAGCATGTGTTAGAGACAGACGGTGGAGGAGGGTGCCGACAACTACCGTAGGCCTCAGAGGAGAAGGAGAGTGTTCAGACCAAGGGTAACCTACCAGGGGCTACAAGACCTGGAGATAGTAGAGCGTTACAGGGTGGATAGGGACACGTTACAGCAAATAGTGGAGCTGTGCCAGCCATGCCTGAGAATAAGAAACAACACAGGGGAGCCTATCCCAGTGGACACAAAGGTATGTGTAAGCTTGTGAATACTGGCCACAGGTACCTTTCAAAGGCCAACTGGGGATATAATGGGCATCTTACAGGCATCAGCATCCAGGGTACTACACCAGTTTCTGGATGCCATGTTACCACATGCCAATGAGCATATATACTTCCCTAGTTCTCAGGAGGAGTTGGCTAGCAATATGCACCACTTCCACCATGTGGCACAATACCCGGAGGTACTGGGTGCGATAGACTGTACGCACATACAAATCAAGTCACCACCTGGGGAGCAGGGTAGACGCTACACAAACCGCAAGGGATTCCCCTCCATCAATTGCCAGGTTGTGTGCAATGCGCAGGGCATTATCATGGATGTGTGTGCTGGCAGCCCTGGAAGCTACCACGACTCCCATATCTGGCATGCCTCACAGCTGTACCAGGTATTCGCCAGGGGGGACATCCCACAAGGCCACCTTGTGGGGGATGCTGGCTATGCACTGGAGCCGTGGATGATGACTCCCATCAGAAATGCACACACACACATGCAAGAACGCCATAATGAGGCACACGCACAAACCAGAATAATCATAGTGCGTGTGTTTGGGATGCTGAAATCACGGTCCCGGTGCTTGGATACATCCAGTGGAGCCCTGCAGTACTCTCCAGGCACATGTGCCCACATATTCATAGTATGTGCCATGCTACATAATATGATCCTGCGGAAGCAGCTGCTGCAGGGACATAATGGTGAAGGGCCACAAAGCCCCCCACAACTGCCAAGGCCAGTCCAGGCAGAGAGGGTTCAGGACCATGAACACACTGTGCCAGCCCCAGTAGGCAGACGGAGGCGTACCCAATATGCCTATGCCCTGGCAAAGAGGGAACGTATAGCACATACTCTGACAGCGTAGGCCCCATGGACTGACACCTCCCTGCCTGCACACACAGTGAAATGGACGGCACACAAACATGACCACCCATAAAGTGTACTGTATGGGTGGCCCCATGTGTGACTCCAACATAGGCAGCCCTCAAACACTGTACACCCAACAGCCAGCGGAGCATGGAAAGCCAACACCTAAACCGTACGCGGGTCCTACAGCAGACGGAGTTGCCATATGCTGCCACGTTCGCTGCAAGGTGTATACATATAAACATGTATATATGTGCATATACATATATGTAGATAGATATAATTACATATATAGAAACATATGTACACATATACATATAAGTACTACAGGTAAGACAGGGAATCAGAGGGATGTAAGGTGACAGAGATGTAACACGTGATATCTGTACATAGTATACATAGTGAAACGACAACCTGAGCATCCAGGAGATTTAACAGAAGAGGATACCGCCAACCATGGAAAGGGCAACATACCAAAATGCATAACCACGAGTCGGAATGATCGCCAGGCCACAGTACAGTAACAGTACATGCGCGGGTAATACTATGATGATATGAGGGGGGAGGTAGACACCGCAACCGGTGACGTGGCCCACGCAGGTACTGTGTGCAACCGTCCCCGTGAGTGCCCTAGTATGTGTATGTGTGCGGTGCGGGTGCCGTGTGTGTCGCTGTGCGAGTGTAATGTGTGTGTCTCTGTAATATGTGTATGTTGGTGCCATGTTAGAGGCAGAGTGGAATAATATGTGTAGGCATACAGTACATTAGCCACAGGCATATGTACACCAGTAGTCCCAAAGTAGTAGTGAGAGCCCCACCCTGGCTAGGCGTGTGGCGACGTATAACGATGCAAAGTGACAATGTCCCAGAATGTAGCACAGGAATATACCCCACAGGAAATGGAAAGGACGTATGTACTAATCATGACCGTATGTATGACACCGATATGCTAATTGCAAAACGATACATCGGCAAAGTCACACAGCAATAGGTATGTACCGCGAAATATGTGCTAGCTCGGTACAGACCGAGGGCACGTATCGGCCCGTAAACACCGCTGTGTGTTCTACAAGTGTCAAACAAGCAATCCCCACCTGAATAGGTGGCAACCACTGGCAAACAGGCCATCCCAAGAACAGGACCACAATGACTGTAAATATCTGGGACAGAATGACAAGGGATAGTCATCACGTACAAACAACCGCTGATATACCACAGATGTGACGGAGGAATACATGCATGAAGCACACGCAGGTGATACCAACACCACATGACAACAACACAACCTACACTCCCAGACCAACAGACAATTAACTGTCAACTCCCCAGGCAGGGATGGAGCACACAGACAACCAAACCGTGTATGTAGAGATGCAAGGCCCACAACCCGTATCCGTCACCTACAACCTCCGATATCCCCCATCGTACATATTAAAGGGATACAAGCCGTAATAGCAGCACAAACATACAGGCAGTCAATGACATCTGCATAACCGCAACATCTCGCGTGGGAAACACAATCAACAGCGGATGCATACTTGCATGCGTTGTTTAAAGGAATACAACAGCTATGTTACACATCCGAATGCAAAACGCCATCAACAGACGCCGTCAGGACAGGGACATCCACATGTCGAACCTAATACCATACCCAACACACACAATCCATGGCTAACACCACTGCGAAATGTATCTGTCGCCACACATAGCGGCTGCAGTTACACATAACATAACAAAATACAGACCATCTCCATGAAGGTAGGGCAAATAGCCAACGGCCAGGTGAGGAATCCAACCATACCCCAGTTACGACGTGTAATGTCTGAATGGAGTAGATGCACAGGTGATATGCGCACAATTACACACTGAGGAACAGCAATTGGTGGGATGAACCCACATGTTGCCGGTATCGACGGATATAAGGATGACTCCCAGGATATTCAAACCGTATGCTCATACCGAACCAGCAGTGTACAACCGAAAGAGTAATAAATAGAAATACCGATACACGGAACGAAAAACGGAACGAAACACCGACAAGGTATGTAGAACACACGATATGTACGGGTGTGTAACGCATGATGTGTATGACGAAGCTGTACTGTATGGGAATGGTGTTTGTAAGTAATGATACTTGTCCATAATGCAGAGAGTGGTGAAAGGTGGTTATGTAGTGCTATCCTGCTGAGCATACCAACGACTGTGGACACCGTGTGCACAGCAGTGGGACATCATGTACACAGCCGAGACACCACAAGGGCTGCCACAGGGGGGCATAAGAGAGAACAATGCCAGACCACACGCCAATGCTGGCAGTGGATGTCCAACAAGGAAGTGCCACAGCAGGGGATAGGACATGTATGTATATTGTCACAGCACACATGTGTATGGGCATATACCGTCGATGTCATACGTAATGTGCACCCAACGTGCATGTATGCCTTGCAGTAGGGGATACTATGTCAACTATGTGTAATGTAAAGCTGTCATGGTGGATATGACAGACATTATACACAGTATCACAGGCATATCATGCATAATGGAGGTATTGCCTATTGGTATGTACAATAACAGGATACATATGGCCTGTAGGTATGGGACAGAGTAGTAGCATCATAGCCATCCGAAATGGAAGGAACACCAAGTAACCATGCCCAAACGATCTGTAGCAGGTGCATCGTGGGCAACAATGAAGTCTGGCAGGTCCATGTGTAAACACATGTGCAGTGTACACAGTAGTGTCACCTCCCCATGGTAGTGTCCTGTGAACAGCAGAGGCAGGTGTCAACTGCATGTTTACACAGTATTGCTGCTGTGGTGGTACCATGACTACGTGTCACTCAAACAGCAAGGGAGCTATCACATGAACAGTGCCACTGTGTGTCCCTGTGGGATGTGCACAGGACCTATGTTCCACAGCATGGTGTGTGTTGTGTCTGCGGAAGTAACACAGAAGCCCAGCCCATGCAGTGTGGCATGTGTGCACATATCCATGAGCAGTCCGTTCACACTGCCCACTGCAATTGTCATGTATGAGGAGTATATGCATCAGTAATGCGGAGGACATGGTCCGTGTCAGAGCAGAAGACACCCCTGTGTATGTGGTATGCAGATGTGTACAGATGTGTTTTCCGTCTGTCAGCCGCATATGTAAACTGTCCGAGCCTGGTACACATTGTGGCATGACAATGATGTGCCATGTAAAGTTGTAGCCATTGTGGAAGGTACACCATAAATGTGGTATTGTACCCTTGACCGTGTGTAGATGTGTGTATGCCACAGGTACAATGGCTACCAATGTACCAGCATCACACACAGTACAGATAGGTGTGGCCCTGCAGAAGTGTATCCATGCCACAGTGGAATACGGTAACCGCAGGACCGTGTGGGGCATATGTGTGTACAGCAACCATGTACAATGTGATATGTATGTACGGGGCCAGTATCCATGTGATAGTCAGTGGGTGAATGTTGCTATGCAAAGGTGATGTGCATGCACCATGTGTCATGCATCCTGATGCCATGACACGCACATGATTTATCTGCCACACTGACACCTGTATGGTCGTTATCGGTATGAGCTGGTGGAGCTATAATGGCGCCAGGTATGTAGATGTGGGATATCTAGGCATGGACAGTACTCTGTGACAGCATGTTGTGTATGTAAGCAAATAGTGAACATGAGGGGTCCCATGACTGAGGACTGTGTAATGCCATATGTACCTGACATGTAGTAGGTACTATGATATGCTTGCACCACTGTGTGTCCAGTCCAGGAGTCATATAGCCTAACATCCTGAGACACAGGGTATGATGTGCAGGTGGATGTGTACGTTGCCAATACCAGAACGTGGAATGGTGCTGAAGGGCAATGTGAGGACAACGTCTGATGTGTTGGCCTCTGTACCACCCCAACCACCCATGCAATGGTACGACAGGTGGCCAGCATGTGTATGTGGCGTGCTGTGGCACACAGAAGCCCAACAAGGGTGCCAGGAAAGGCATGGAGGCCATAAATGTGTGTGTGAAGCACGTTCGTGAGGATGTGCCCCAGTGCCATACAGAACGGTCCAGTCATGGGTGTATGAATGCAGTCCCACACGTGCAATGCAGTGCCACCCATGGGTAGTGCGATAGATGCGGCTGTATGGTGGTTAAGGTACACAATGTCCGACAACAGGCTAGCAGTGAATATAGTGGGCTGGTGCGGAGACACATACCAAACAGGTTGGTGGGACATAACAGCTAGGGACATTGGAAGGTGACATCAGGCCAGTGTCCCAGGACATAACGTGTGCATGTCAGTGCCATGTATGTGTCCACAGGGACACTACGATGTCCATATATGGTTTGCAACCCTGTAGTGAGTGAGAGTGTGTATTATTGGTAAGTTCACCATCACCTGGCACGTTGCCAACATTATCTTGGTCTGCAATGCCTGGGTGACTATTGTATGTGACATTGAATGTGGATGTAGCCAAACAACACAGACATACCACCACACTGCCTGAGGCCCCACACTGCAATGTGCGGCAGTCATGTGTAGGTAGCTAGCCTTGGAGCATGTGATGGACCTCGAGGACCCACCATGGCTGACAAGTGATGCACCCCACACATGTGAATATACACCACCGTGCAACAGCCTGCACATGTGCCCATACATCAGATGTGCATGGAACATGACCACCACCGTGGCGTCTGTGAAAAGGTCAGTACCGCTATGTCTCTGTGTGGAATAGCATGGTCCCTACCATTGTGTACATGCTACGGAAGTGCACTGTGGTATGTGTCAGCATATGTATGTACACTGTCCATCTGCCGGGGTGTCATGCCATTAACAACTGCTGTCAGCAGACATCAGTAGTACTGGCTGTAGTACACATGTTCCGTGTATGCTGCGATGGGTGTGTGTCCAGGGTGTGGCTAGCAGGGCCGTGAAGCATATGTGTTCATCCACCAAAGGGGGATAACCCCAGGTGCAACACACCAGACACATGGAGGTATTGTGCATGCTGAGGGTAGTGTAGGTATGGTATGTGTTGTGTAATGTGTCATCCAGCTGGGTGGAGTGCATGCCTCAAGCATGTGTAGGTACATGGGTGTCCATTCTAGGGAAGTGTGGGTTGCTGTCAGCACATGGCAGTATCAGCTGTCTGAGGCCCAATGTACAGTATAACAACACAGACAGCATGTAACCTGTGGTGTACAATGTAAACTCTGTTGCGTGTTACAATGTGTCTAGCGGTCACAAACATGGGTATCTGCACATTGAGCACCTATGATGCATTGTGTTCGGCAACTATCCAGGATGTGTGCAAAACAATGTGTGATGTGGGATCCCCTCACCTGTGTGTGTTGCAGTCCAGGTATGTGCCTGGGAGG
>NC_056737.1:1692469678-1692515999 GCF_019279795.1 Protopterus annectens | reverse complement strand
GTTCAGTGAACTGACATACCCCCATCAATGGCCTTAGTGACTCCTCCAAACAGGTCGACCAGGTTCAGGAGGCAGGATCTGCCCTTGACTAAGCCGATGTGGGTATGTTCCAGTATTTGTCATTCCCCAATGTCTTAATTTATGGGCTCCATTATGGACCCTCCATAGCTTTGCAGACAAGGCTTGTCGCTTATAGGGCAGGGATGTACAGAGTCCATAGGAGCACTGCCTTGGTGGAGTGGGACCACAGTTGCCGTATGCCATCCATCGGGTACGTAGCCTGTAGTAAGGCTAAGATTAAACAGCAGCCTTATGTGCGGGGTGAGGCCCTCATTGAGGTTGTGTAGCACACAGCCGGGGACACCATCTGGTCCCATTGATGCTGTGTTCACTGCTTTACAGATATCAGCTCTCACCTGGGCATTCGAGATGTTTGGGAGGCTAGACTCTGGTGGGATAGATAAGTCCCCTCTTGGGGAGGGAGGGAGGGTAGATGTATGCACGGAACCTGTCTGCCAGTTTGTTGGCAATGTCGTGGGTTCAGTGATCATTGTACCATTCTGGACTAATTCCGAGCATAACTGTGTGCTTCCACCCATGTTCCTACCATAGCTAAGGAAGGCCTCATGGTTGTCTTATGTGTCCTTTGCAAGTCCAGTCCCACAGGCGGCCTTGGATGATTGTATGAGTGATCGTATGTTAACGCCAGTATTAATCAGTGATGCCTTCCCTGGTAGTGATATTGCTCTGTCATGTAGTAGCTTTCACCTCTTGTCGTACGGTTTGTTAATGGCTGGGGTCCACCAGACCATGTGCCTGCCTTTGGTGGACAAGGTCCTGATGTTATCAGAGATCGCTTGATCCAGACATTCCTGGGGGTGCTCATAGAAGGCATTTCTAAGGGTTACAGCAGCGTGGCCTGTGTTTACCACTGGCATGGAGGCCTTGTAGGGTACCACACCAGTCGTATGACGTGTGGGGTTCGCTGTGGAGAGGTCTTCACTGTGGTCTCCCTTGCTGGTGTTGGGTGCAGGATGCGGATCTCCAGTGAGTTCACTATATGGTCTGACCTCACCATTGAGGGATGTACATCCTGTGTGGAGTATGTCGTCCCCATGTGTGATGATCAGGACTAGTACAGTTCCTCCCCTTGTGGGTATGGTGCATGGTTGTTCCACAGCATTCGGGTGTATGAACACCTGGAACCTTTGGTGTAGGGTGTTGTGTCCTGGGTAATGTTCCCGGTCTATGCATGGGTGGTTGATGTCACCCAATATGATGGTGTTGTGAGAGCATTCATACTCCCCAGTGTCTTCAGGAAGGCTGTGTGGATATCCTGGGTTTGGGAGGGTGGTCTGTAGCATGCAACAAACTGTAGGGCAGTCCTACCTATGGTTAATTGCACCTGGATGGTCCCCGCTGCTATGTGCATTTCTGCCAACCTGGATGTGTGGGTATCCTTCATGGAAATGGAGACTCCCCCTCCTTCTGTGTTCGGTCCGGGTTATGGTCCTGAACGCGTGATATGAGGTATGACCTGATAGTGCTGGTGTGCTCTCAGGAGCCCTGAACAATGTTTCAGTCACAGCACTGACATCGATGTCCTCCATACTGAGGAGGGCATTTGAGGGCGTGCAGCTTGGGCGTAGACTACTGGCACTGAGCAGTATTACCCTTTCTTTTCACCAGGTTTGTAGTCTAGGGTGGTAGGTTTATCATTCCAGCCTTGCCTGCAGTGGGTACTGTGGGGGTGGCAGGAGCCTTAGCCAAACTCTTGAAGACCAGGGGCAACAGGTGCGAGCCAGCAAGAGGAATTTGGATCCCCTCACACTGACACCGGTAACCAGGCAAATTATCAAGGGTGATCATTTGGAGCCAGTATTGTGGCATCATACTTGATGAGGGTGGCATACTGCCCAGGGTCAGGGACATGCTGGCCTGGGATACACAATCTGAGAGCCCCTCTATGTCTCCTTTCATGTATCCCAGGGTGGTATGTCTCCGGTCGTTGACACCAGCATGGACAATGACCGCGTCATACTTGTACATGCTGCGGAGTGACCTGAGTGCGTGTGTTATGTGGCGGATTCCAGCGCCCGACAGGCAGCCTACTGTGATCATTCCCTTGTTCAGTGTGGTGGGTGGGACGTCGGGTGTGTCTGACTGTGGCGTCACCCATTACAAGTGTGTCTGGCATTGTGTGTGGCCTTTGGGGCTGTGACTGTTTAGCACACTGACGTTGAGAACTATGTGTTGCATGTCCTATGTCTTGTGGAGGCAGTTGCTTGGGTGTCTGCTTCAGAGGCCTCGTCAGGTTCATTACATGTGTTAACAGTGCCTCCGAGTACGTCTTAGTGTGTTCATGTGTTTGTTTAGCATTTGTGATAGTTACATGTGACACTGGGTTTGTGGTGTGCATGGTGTCCTTCCCCTCCCGTTTGGTCTTGCCGGTCATGGTTTGAGAGAGCTCAACCCCCTGTCTGGCTATATAGTTGCATCTCTCACATGTATTATGTTTAGTGGGGGAGGTGTGGCTTGTCCGTGTCCATGAGGCACCTGTAACATTGCCTCAGGATGCCCAGATTCACCATCTGAACAGGAGAGGTCGCTAGCAATTGACCCTTCAACATGCCAGAGAACGTGAATGCATTTGCTGTGTAACTGGGTCAGAAGGCACCTATAGGGAAGTGGGTACTCAAGGGGATTCTAGGCTAGTGAAATACTCCATCTAGTATACATGTACTTTACCTATGTAGGAATACTATGGGAGCAGGTGCT
Source organism: Protopterus annectens (assembly GCF_019279795.1). NCBI lineage: Eukaryota > Metazoa > Chordata > Ceratodontiformes > Protopteridae > Protopterus > Protopterus annectens. The sequence goes on along the minus strand of NC_056737.1, from coordinate 1,692,513,221 downwards.
GAGCTTTTGTGATAGAGAACAGACAGTTGAGATTGCAAGTAGAGAGGTTCTACATGTAAACCTGTGGAGCACGGAGCCAGATATAGTGTAACGTTGCTTACACGGTACATGACGCACATGTCCACAAATATACTGCACCTGATGCCTGTGGTCGGTGCCACAGGCTACGGTGGACAGAGACATCACATACATGGCATGACACAGTACAGGTATGGTGACATTCTGCAGGTGTCGTACACAGTGTGCTGGCAACTGACCGCAGGTGTCACCTGTCAGCTGTGGTGCACGGTGTGCAGCAGTTGGATGCTGTACCGGTACAGGAATATGTCCGCAATCGCGGGGCATACACCACTATGGCACACACCCCATTGTGTGCAGATGGGGACACCTGCCTGTGTGGTCAGCACCCTAACAATACAATGCACCCACACGCCATGTCACAGGGGGCGGTCTTGCACAGGTGGCCAGTAAGGCTCACAAGTATGGCATTGACAGGGCTGTACAATGCAGCACCAGTACGGGATGGTCACCCTGTGTAGTTAGTGTCCAGTCACAACACTATATCTGCATACACCCTCACAGCAGGCAGCAGACATACACACATGATGGCACACTGACATGGTGGTGACCACACATGTCTACACGGAGGGACGATGTGTTGCATGTACTGCACCATCCACATCCATGCACCCCACACTGAGGTATGTACAGATCTCTACCATGGTGTACAGTGATGTGTGGCACGTGGCACATAGTCCCCCCGATCTGTGGCATACATGGGCACACATTCCTCCACACATGTCGGTGCTAGGAATGCCACACCCGCTATATGGGATATGTGCAGGCGTGCAGCGATATGTAGTGCATCATGCGTACCACCACTATATCTGGCAGCTGCACCGATATATGCACTTGGGAGGTGGTAGGGGTTACAGTGGCCATGTGACATATGGTCGATGACACATGACCGATGGGTATGCATTATGGCAGCGCTGTCATGTAAAGGCGACATAGCAGACTGTATGCACATGGCAGGGTAGGATGGTGTGTGACACACCTGTGACCAGCACCTGCACACATGCATGTGGACAGGTGTTTAAACACATGGTGTACACACATACCGCCATGCGTGCTGTTACTATGCCACCATATGACGGCCCCCATGATGGGTATGCATGTGGTAGGGGGTTGCAACTGTGTTATGGACATCGGACACCGCTCATGCATGGCTGCACCGTGCACAGTACACATGTCACATGTATCCCCTGTTGCCATGTGTGTATGCATTGCTACGTTGTGACATGTGTCTCGACATACATGGAACATGGACTGTGGTATGGTATCACAGCTGTCATAGGCAAACTGTACAAGGGTATGTGTCCCAGTCAACACCGCTACACCCTGTAGGGGGTGCATTCCACAGACATGTGTCCACCTTCCATTCATATGTGTATTACTGCGTACGCCAGTGTTATGCATGTGGTACATCACAGGCTTCGTATGTGTCCTGTGTGCAGTCCATGCACACAGCCAGGCAATCACATATATGACATATCCAGACTTTGTTTCACTGTGGTACAGCTACAGTCATGTATCATATCTGTGTCAGGCCCGTGGTATGTGTGGAGCATGCCTGTCCATGTATACCGATATGGGTGGACTACATCACACCTGTGGGATCATTGATAGTACATGTGTACTCTGCATGACGGACGTACACCGCCATATAGACCTGTGGACATATGTCGCATGCTGTTGCTGGACCGTGAGGCATACTGCTGCACCAATGACATGGTGCTGGCATGGCAGCTACAGTGTTCACTGCAGTGTGTACATGTTCAGCCTGCACCCGTGACGCCTGTGCTGTCATCTGTGTGTGTACGTGTAACTGCATGTGTGTCCACCCTGTGCGTGTGTACGGGTTTACCTGGCCGTGACTTGCGGTGTGTGCACTCCGTCTGCATGCCAGACGGCGCGTAGCACATACTAAGTGTGTGAGCATGCCCGGGTTGCTGTTGTGTGGGTGGACACACACGACGGTCCACAATCTGCCCTTCCATAATTTCAACCCATGTGTATGCATGTCTGCACTTTGCAGATTCTAAGTGTGTGAGCATGCCCAGTAAGCAGCTGTGTAGATGGACACACAGTACAGTGCACACCGCGCCCGTCTGCATTAATACCCCATGTGCATGTATGTTTCCCCTTCGCAACCGCCACGTCTGTGGCATGCCCGGGTTGCTGTTGTGTGGGTGGACACACACGACGGTCCACAATCTGCCCTTCCATGATTTCACCCCATGTGTATGCATGTCTGCACTGTGCAGATTCTAAGTGTCTGAGCATGCCCAGTAAGCAGCTGTGTAGATGGACACACAGTACAGTGCACACCGCGCCCGTCTGCGTTGATACCCCGTGTGCATGTCTGTTTCCCCTTCGCAACCGCCACGTCTGTGAGCATGCCCGGGTTGCTGTTGTGTGGGTGGACACACACGACGGTCCACAATCTGCCCTTCCATAATTTCACCCCATGTGTATGCATGTCTGCACTCTGCAGATACTAAGTGTGTGAGCATGCCCAGTAAGCAGCTGTGTAGATGGACACACAGTACAGTGCACACCACGCCCGTCTGCATTGATACCCCGTGTGCATGTATGTTTCCCCTTCGCAACCGCTAGGTGTGAGGGCATGCCCAGTACGCCATTCAGTAGGCACCGATGTCTGCTACTAGGCGTGTAGCCATGGCCAATGACATTCTGCATAGCCATGGTGACCATCCAGGTGAGTCATATGTGGTTGGTATGCCACAATGGCTGCCTACATCATGCACGCCGGATGCCCTCTCATAGGGTATACTGTCTGTGGTACATCCCGTATCCATGTCGTGATGTTGTGCTCCTTAGTTAGTTGGTATTCCCGAGTGCAGCACTACCGTGTTACTGTACACCCACCTTGGGATGGTAACATGCTGTGTGACTGCGCACTCTGTCTTCATTCCCTATCGGCTGCCTTGCCTCTGCAGATGATATCACCCACCTAGGGGTATGGCTCCTGACAGTGCTGTGCTCAGTAATCTCGGTAGTGCATTCTGTAAATGCATCATGCTGTAGTGTGTTCATGTAGGTAGGCATAGGTTCAACTCCAGGCCCTTCCCCGTGTGTGTGTGTGTTTCCAGCTGCCTCTGCAGATGGTCATGCTTTTAGACGCTTCGCAACACATACCTTGGCTATTGTCAGCTATTCCTTTACGGATGATGTCACCCGTCTAGAAGTATGCCTCTGACAGCACTGTGCTCAGTAATCTCGGTAGCGCATTCTGTAAATGCATCATGCTGTAGTGTGTTCATGTAGGTAGGCGTAGGTTCAACTCCCGGCCCTTCCCCGTGTGTGTGTGAGGTGTGTGTGTGTGTGTTTACAGCTGCCCTTGGTGAGAGTAGTTCCTTTAGTTGCTTCGCAACACATACCTTGGCTATTGGCATCTATTCCTTTACGGATGATGTCACCCGCCTAGAAGTATGCCTCTGACAGCGCTGTGCTCAGTAATCTCGGTAGCGCGTTCTGTAAATGCATCATGCTGTAGTGTGTTCATGTAGATAGGTGTAAGTTCAACTCCTGGCCCTTCCCCGTGTGTGTGTGTGTTTACAGCTGCCCTTGGTGAGCGTAGTTCCTTTAGTCGCTTCGCAACACATTCCTTGGCTATTGGCATCTATTCCTATACGGATGATGTCACCCACCTAGAAGTATGCCTCTGACAGCGCTGTGCTCAGTAATCTTGGTAGCGTGTTCTGTAAATGCATCATGCTGTAGTGTGTTCATGTAGGTAGGTGTAAGTTCAACTCCCGGCCCTTCCCCGTGTGTGTGTGTGTGTGTGTGTGTGTGTGTTTGTGTGTGTGTGTTTCCAGCTGCCTCTGCAGATGGTCATGCTTTTAAACGCTTCGCAACACATACCTTGGCTATTGTCAGCTATTCCTTTACGGATAATGTCACCCACCTAGAAGTATGCGTCTGACAGCACTGTGCTCAGTAATCTCGGTAGTGCATTCCGTAAATGCATCATGCTGTAGTGTGTTCATGTAGGTAGGCGTAGGTTCAACTCCCGGCCCTTCCCTGTGTGTGTGTGAGGTGTGTGTGTGTGTGTGTGTGTGTGTTTACAGCTGCCCTTGGTGAGAGTAGTTCCTTTAGTCGCTTCGCAACACATACCTTGGCTATTGGCATCTATTCCTTTACGGATGATGTCAACCGCCTAGAAGTATGCCTCTGACAGCGCTGTGCTCAGTAATCTCGGTAGCGCGTTCTGTAAATGCATCATGCTGTAGTGTGTTCATGTAGGTAGGCGTAGGTTCAACTCCCGACCCTTCCCCGTGTGTGTGTGTGTGTGTGTGTGTGTGTGTGTGTTTACAGCTGCCCCTGTAGAGAGTAGTTATTTTAGACGCTTCGCAACACATACCTTGGCTATCGGCGTCTATTCCTTTACGGATGTTGTCACCCACCTAGACGTGTGCCTCTGACGGTGCTGTGTTCAGTGGTCCACGTAGCGCGTTCCATACCTGTGTCATACTGTTGTGCGTTTGGGTAGGTGGGGGTAAGGTCAATACCCATGCCTGCCAGCTGTGTGTGTGTGTCTATGCTCCCAGCTGCATGGGTTCATAGGTTATGGCTTTAGAGTTTCCACAGAACACTTATATCCTGCCGCCATCTCTGTGTTTGTGGATGGTGAGACGCAGCTCGTGGACTGCCTGTGTGCCTGCTGTGGTTGGCAACCTCCGTAGCGTGTTCTCCACGTGCGCCCTGCTGTGGTGTGGTGGGGTGGTGCTGTGTACGTTACACTCCCGTCTGTATCTCTCTCGATGTATATATACATACTTATGTTATGCCCATAGCGCTGCTCTTGCATGGACAGCTGTCTGTCCCATGTATCGCATATTTGCATGGCTGACACATAGAACTGTGGTACGATGCATATCCACTCATTGTCCATGCAACGTCCGTATTCCGGCACACCCTAGAGACATCTGCTGGATATCGTGGCAGACAGCTATCCTTGCTGTACTGACACTGTACCCGTACACGCCATAAACCTTGTGTATAATTGCCTGTTTATGGTGTGTGTATGTCTATCTGAGCTGTATGCATGGTCGTGTGTATGTCCCGCTATAGGCGTTTGTGCAGGTGTCACCACTATGGGTAATCCTTGTAGACCGCTGTTTCATGTGCACTTCAGCACATACCTGCAGACCATACTACCCCTCCTACGGCAGCAGCCTTAGATCATCCGCTGCCCTAGGCGATAGGGCTCCATGGCGCCCACCACCACAACACATGGTGCCCCCATCCTGGTGTACCTACATGACATACCTACTAGAAAGGTGGCCCTGCTAGTGCGGCGCCCTAGGCAGACGCCGGATTGGCCTATGCCTACGGCCGGCTATGAGCACATCACAAGGCATACTTTTACATTCAGTGTTTTACAAAGGCTAGATTTTAATCCCAGAGGGGGGGACCTTATCAACTATACTTTAGAATGCGGATTGAGATGGATTATTAGGTGGAGAGTTGACCCCACACCAGGGCTGAATGATGAAGCACAGATTAAGCCTCTTTTGAGAAGCAGGTGGCTTAAACCCAAATAACAGGAATGTAGTTTAGGTACAGCTATACATTTAACACCCATTAGTCCACTCTTTCAGTTGTTTACCACTGTATTACATTGATATAATATACATATTTTCTATATATATTGTTAGATTTTTCATTGATCAGTATTAGGCATAGTACAATATCATATAATACATGTTTTAATAGGATGTTTTTGAAGATGTTATTATATGTGTGTGTAGTTAACATTGCATCTGCGCTTTATATGCTGGGGTTAATTGTTCATTGTTTGATGAGAAATTGACCAATGAAAGTGTAAGGAGGGATATTTAAAGCCTGTATGCTTTTATGTTATGTGTAAGTCTGACGAAGCCTACGGGTGAAAGTGCTTACTTGTCTATAAAGGAACCTTTTTATACCATTTGGGCACTGTCCTGGACAATTTCTACGTTGACTGTTTCATCTACCTATGTGTTGTTTGGATTGTGTGCCATAAGGTGCCAGCGGTTATTTTATGTTGATTAGGTGTATTCCATGGTCAATTGACATTAATCATATTAATTCATTAAAGGATCTTCTTTATAAGTGGGAACGCCATAGTTTAACCATCCTATGACCTTCCTAGTTGAAGTTGTTAGTGTGCCATTAGTATGTGTTCCACAGGTCGCCCATTTGTTCCGCATTATGGAAGCGAGTGATCCCCATTTTGGTGATGGCAGATTGAGAGCTGTGTACGCCGGTATTCGCACGGTGGTCTGACTTTGTATGGGGGATGTCTAATGTAGTCCCTATCTGTATTTCCTATGCTATGCCTTACTGCAGCTGTGTAATTCCACCAGGTTTCCAGTTATGGGTGCCATCTTGGTCGTACACTTGTCCATCCATGGGAATTGCCTACTGAACACTGATATAGGGCTGTACACATTTCACACCTGCTTTTAGCATTATCCGGTGGATGCTTTGCATCATTAGTGGGGAGTAAGGCATGTGCTATACCCACATCCCTCCCACGGGGCGGGACAACGGATTATCTGCCAAACAACACCGAGCCCCATTTCTGCATACCCAGGATCCCATGGCTGCAACCCTCGATGGTACACATTACACATCCTTCATGTGTGCCGGACTGGGATGTGGACGCACTTCTATGGACTCGACAATCTGGGGATTTCTGTTCATATGTCCTGCATTTCATGGACACTTGTCATCAACCTTAAACACGCTGGTGGTGCATATGTCTAGCTGTGCCGTAGTCACGGCTGTCATTTCTTCTGGGTCGATCGCAGCTGGTTGATATTGCGACGGATCAATTTTGGAGTCCTACAATGGACACCAATGTGCATATGTAAAGTGTAGAACTTGTTGGACTGTCACCATCTGGCCAGTGGTTTTGACTGCTGCTGTATGTTCCCCAATCGTGGATGTCTGTTTGACTACCCATATTATGTATTACTTGGCCTATCTATATCCATGTGCCAGTAAGCGGAAATACAGCAAACCTTGAGTCCTGGTCATCTTCATAAAAGACATTATTGAACATAAACCAGGCCAAAACAGACGATGACAAAAACGATACACTCCACAGTCAAAAGATACTGAGCTCTTTCACCCACTAACATGGGGCATCGTCGGAGTACGAAATACATTAGATAGTCGTCCCTTATATACTTCCTTCAGAGTCAGTTTAAAGTGAATTAATCAATAAACTTGCTCATAGTTAAGTGGACAGTGCTCCAAGTCTTGATGATAAAGTGACATATACAAATCAGTGTTGCATACATTACTTAATGGAAACAATAATACAAGAACAATGTGTTAATATAAATACCATATTGGTCAATACAATCAGTATATTGAAACATAGTTGATAATTGTTGTGAGTAAACCTTAGAATGTAGTGTGTTGATAATGATATTGTATATCAATGTGTATAATTGTTGCATTAAGATTCCAAATCATGGAATAAATAAGTACAATTAAATGCATATTTTGTATAAATATGAATGTAAATAAGAGTCACAATGTTAAATATGAATATGACTGTATTATAACTATATCAATATGATATGGAATAAACTGTAGTTGTTTACATCTTGTTTTCAAGTGACAAATCTATGTCCATGCGTCATATCTACGGGCCGTCGGACTGCTGTGTGTAGATATATACATGTGAACCCCTTGTTTCATACCTTGCTTTGTTACTATCTGTGGATTACCTCTGTACACACATCAATTACCATGGCATACCTTTCCACTGTACAGGTTCTGGCATGGTGTACGGCTGGTTGGCCCTTAATCTTGCTGTGTGTTACATTGACCTGTGTCTATCTGGCAATTCGCTGGCGTGTCATGTGTGACTTTCTTGCTTCTTTAGGGATCTGATCCCGTAATTGTGACGTGCTTCCACTGGCCATATATTTCTCTGTCGTCTGGGATCTGTGTGTAACCAGTCCTTTCAGGACACTTTCTATTGTTGTTCTTTTTTGGTTGCATATATGAGTACTTTGGTATGTTGTGCTATTATTGTGTGTGGAGCATTTCTCCACGAGCCTCTGCTGACACTGGACATATATCCTGCTAGACTAGCCCGGTCAACAAGTGTGAGCCAACTGAACACAATTCGTACGGGGGCACCTTCTGACAAGTGGGTTGGGTTACAGATGCATAACCGTCGTCAATCCATACTACTAACACACACTTTATTCTATCCACATTCTATGTTTGTCTTATCACATAGCGTGTGTTTCTCACTATTTCTAACGGTACTTTACATGGCATTGCCCGATTCCATACTTTCAGAGGCTGACAGTTTTGAGACATGTATGATTGACGTGGAGGACACAGCCTTAACTTTCCCCTGCTGTGAGCGGATCACACACGCACACGCGCACTTGCATTTCCTAATTGTGGGTTACGCGCAGGCGCACATGCATATCCGTATTCTGTTTACATATGTTTACTGGGTCTGTGTGGTTACGTGGTCTGTGTTAGTTGTGACTGTTCCGGTAACATATCTCTAATCTGGTTGACGGACGTGTGCGGAAGCCACTTTCACCTTTACACATGTAACAGTCTTTGCGGCATGGACGCATTACGTACACGTTCACATTTATATGTTCTATAGTCGTAATTCAAACGGGACTGCATTCATGTTTGCCAGTTACTGTGACCACTACACGTTAGCTGTTCGGTCTCATTTATATGCATACCCATGGTACTTAGCTAAATTTACATATCCCCCCACCCCACCCCCCCACACTCACATACGTCACAGGCATCCATTCTCCTGCTGGGAAAGGTGCGGTACTACATGTTAAACATTCCTTATTCCCTCCCGCTCATGGCCCAGGATGCATATGTCATGACCGCAGGGATATTCAGATCACAGGGGCTTATATCCCCTACGCATACAGGCCTTCAATTGCCAGGGTGTTCCTGTGGTGCTTTGGGTTTGGTCTTGTCCGCCTAGTGTACGGAACTGCCCTGACCGTGTACGAATGTCAGACGAGTCACATGGGCACGGTTTGTTCGTGTCTATAATACCATATCCCCCCCCCATTATTCCTAACCGTGTGCGCTGATTGGCCGGCGTGCCCGTTGTAGATCTTGTTATAGTAATTGCACACGGTCTGGTCGAACGGACCTATTTCCATTACTAACCCTCGGTATTTATAACCTGTCTCGCTATATTACATGGGTTTAACATTGCGTTACGGCTTTCACTGAGCCACGGACATGTCCGTTGCTTAGTTTGGGGCAGTCCTGCTCTGCTACACACATTTAACATGGCGGAACAGGTTGAACAGCTCAGCAACGGGGACATCGGGCTCTCCGTCGCTGTTTAGTATTGAATCGCTATGTTGACTTTGTTTCACAGAGCGAGACAGTGTCGACATTGGTAACAGACATCTCCCGCAGTACGTCCGCACTGCCGCGGGTGCCGTATGTCTGCGTTTGGGCGGCGGACAGGCATTATGCTGTGCCATTATGTCTGGGAATATATGGTTTCTTTCTATAGATGATATGACATACTAGCAATGACCCGCGTCTGGGTGTGGGTACTGCTGTATTTACCCATGGAAAGAGCGGCCTTAGGTCAAGTGGTGCCCTAGGCAAAAGGACTCCATGATGCCCCTGCCACATCACCCGCTACCCCCATCCTGGTCTACCTACACCAAATAAAGGCTGGAAAGGTGCCCCTAGTAGAGCGGCGCCCTAGGCGGCTGCCTAGTTGGCCTATGCCTAAGGCCGGCTATGTGTGTGGTCCCTCGGGCGTCGACCTCCGGAACGCACCACGTCTGCCGTGGGTATATCTAGCATTACCCACATCCGGGCGTGGTTTATTGCTATGATGTTCCATGTGTACGGACACGTGTGTTTGGACAACCTACAATAGCGTCTGCTATTGGCATACAATGCTGTGGGTGGTGCCGGTTACCATACATATGCCTTTCTCAAAAGCCAACTTCACACTTCTAAACACTAGCGTGGTCTCCTTTAAGGCCCCTGAGCCAGTGGTAAACATTACTCAAACCGCTGAATTACTTACATATGCCTTCTACCAGCACCTACAGGACTGCATGGATCAGGCAATCCCATACAAAACTGAGACTCTTTGTACCAAAGCCAAGCATCCGGTCTGGTGGACCCCAGCCATGAACAAGCTCTACAACGAAAGGAGGTAGCTACTACAAGATTGAGCAGAATCCTTGTAAGGTAAGACACCCTTGCTCATTATATGTGAAGAACTACAAGCTCTCATGAAATCATCCAGGGCAAATTCGACAGAGAAATCACCAAGGACTCGACAGACAATCATAAGGCCTTCTTTAGCTATGTTGGACACCTGGAAGGACACTCCCAGATATGCTCAGACTGGGTTCAGAATGATGTGAAGATTACTGAACCTACACACATTGCCAACATACTGGCTGACAGGTTCGGTGCAAACTTCTCCCCCCTCCCCCCCACATGGAGAGATATCTACACCAGAGGATTGTAGCCCCTGGAACATCTGTAACGCACAGGTGGGAAATGCTCTCTCCAAAGCAGTAAACACAGCATCCATGGGACCAGATGGTGTCCCAGCTGTGTACTCCATGAACTCAATGAGGAATTAAACCCACAGTTAGGACAGCTGTTTAATCTTAGCCTCACCTCAGGATACGTACCCAAGTAGTGGCGCAAGGCGACTGTAGTCCCACTTCACAAGGGCGGTGCCTCCACTGACCCTGGTAATTACAGTCCCATTAGCTTGACAAGCCTTATCTGCAAAGCCATGGAGAAGGATCATAATGGAACTCATAGATAAAGACATAGGGGACTTGCATACTTTGGATCCAACCCAGTTTGGCTTGGTCAAAGGCAGATCATGCCTTTTAAACTTGGTTGACTTTTTAGGAACAGTCACCAAGGCCATTGATGAGGGTAAAGCAGTTCATACAGCCTACCTTGACCTGGCAAAGGCCTTCAACACAATACCCCCCTCAGGTATCATTGATAAACTCATCAGCTTGAATGTAAACCCATACATCGCAAGATGGGTTGCAAACTGGCTAAGTGACAGAACCCACACGGTCATAGTTGCTGGCGCCATGTCAGACTCACAGCCGGTCACAGGTGGTGTCCCATGGGGCTCAGTCCTGGGTCCACTCTTTTTCGGCATCTACATTTCCAAAGTACAAGCAAACACAGGGGGGTTATGGCTGACAATGTTTGCAGATGACTGCAAACTGGGTGCCATAGTCGGACACACATCTGACACAGATATCCTTCAGAAGGGCCTCACAGATATGGATAACTGGTGCCAGAGACATGGCCTACAGCTAAATGCCGGGAAATGCATAGTCATACCCTTTGGGAAGAACAAGGTTACCCCTAGCTACCATATAGGTGGCAATCCACTGAGCACAGAGGGAGTTACCAGGGATCTGGGGACCCGGGTTGTCAGTAACACACACGTTGCTAACGTAGTTAGGTAGACCTTCTACATTGCCCACCTGATCATGAAGGGATTCACATCTAGATCAGGGGAGGTCATCGTCCCCTTGTACTCATCACTCATTAGACCTATGATTGAGTACAATGCCCCGTTCGGAATGTATCTGACCCGACACCTGCAGCAGCTGGAAAGGCCCCAACAGTTCATCGCCAAACTGATGCAGGGTCTCAGGAATATGTGTTATGCTGCCCGACTGAAAGGACTCTCGCTCTATTCAGTCGCATACCACTTGCTCAGAGGTGACCTGTGCCTGACATACAAGGCCATGTCGAAGCCAGATTTGATGACTATGCTTCACCTAAAGAATCTAGATCCCTCAGAACCACAAGGGCAGGTGACTTAAACCTTGACACGGTCATTAATAGAACATGCTGGAGGGACAGATTCATCACCCAGACACTCACTATGCTGTGGAACAACATCCCAGTACATGTGAGGCAGAGCACCTCGCTGGCCTTGTTCAAGGGGAATCTTGACCAATGGATGGGAGATTGCAGATATACCCCAGGGATTACTTCAGTGTCACTGCTTGACAGAGGTACAGCAATATAATAGGCATAGTTTTCTTCAAACTGAAGGGGTGGCAAAGGCAACATAGCTATGGGCTAGGCTTATAGATGCCCTTGGGCGGATAGCCTACTATGAACCTATGAACCTATGAACCTATGTTCATAGTTTGTCCCATTCACACTTGTCTATCCCCTGTCCTCAGTCGTATGTGGATATTTCTGTGGCACATGATTGAACTATGTATTACCAGCAGGTATGCTGTGTACAGTGCACATATGTCACGGTTGATTACTGTGTATCTGTGTACCTACCTCTGTGGTACTGAGGACTACCACACATCCTTCACAACATTACATGCATATGTCCATACTATTATTCGTTGGCCTGTGGGGGGTTGTCAGGGCAACGGTTACACGTGTCCCTGTTTGTGCATGCATCATGGTGGTCTTTGACCGGCCTCCGTTGCTATCATGGGATGGATGGTGGTGTTGGTGTGTGTTTGGGTTGTGTTTCCACTGCAGATACATCAGTGGGGGGTGGGGTTGGCACATGTTCCTCTTTGCAGGGAGCCCCATCCTGGACATTTGTGTCATGTGTCGACACTTGGCACATGCCATATGTCCTGTGATATTCCCACAGTCGTGTATGCCCTCCTGCATTACTACTGCGTGTTACTGGCAGTTTGTATCTGGTACACATGGCTATTATGTTGGATAGCTTAGCCTATTCCCATGATATGACATACCCATTCATCCAGGCATATACATGTTATTCAATCCTTTGCATTGGCCGTGGGTGTTTGGCCATCCGGCACCACTATTCTCTACGTGTGATGTCCCACCTTCACCTTCTGTGCATGTGGCACCCTGTTGGGGTGTCCTGCTTGGTGGGCAGATTTTCCGCCCTATGTGTTGTGTTTGACATGTCTGCATAGCTAATCATCAGTATGGTGGCTGAACATACTGCTTTGTCCAGATGTGTACAGTTATGGACACCGTGGCGTGTGAACGCCTATGGGGTTTTGACAGGACCATACCACATGCGGGATGTACACATTCTGCCAACACATTCACATGCAGCCATTTGGATATCAGTACCTGAGGTGGGATGTTGACATGTGGGGTACATATTTGCCTGCGTGACACTGCCTAGGACAATACTTCATACTACATTTGAGGTATACCCACTGTGTGTAGGTGTGCAGCTGCGCAAGGCTGCTAGCTGGGTTGGGTGCACGGTCGTACATGGGTGCGGGTTACGTGCTATGACGGGGCTGTTGTGTATTATATTTGCATGCATGGGTTCTGCTTCTGGATATTACGCTTCGGCATACGCCGTCCTATGTGTATGCGACGGGCACGTTGCTGGGTGTAGTACATGTTGCTATGCACATGTTTGTCTGTGTTTAGGGTATCTGGTTTCCTTCTGGTTGTTATATAGACACGGCTGCCCGGCTGTGTACTCTCACTACTGCTGGTGACCATGCCCATTGGGCTACTTGTGTGTAGGTGCGGCGCGCTGACATGCTGCGGTACACCTTCACTGGGTATGCCCACTGACAGTGCATTGCGTGACGGACACGGTATTACGCGTATCCTTTGTTCCTTGGACGGGTACAATTTGGACTTCGTGGGTTAATGTTTGGTTCTCCGTTTTGTGTAAACGGGTACTATGTTGCATACTCTGCGTACGTTTCATTATCCAAGGACACTGGCTGGTGCGGTTACTATTGCAGGCGGCCTGTGACAGTCAGCACTTTAGGTTGCTCCTCGCCTGCTGGCTTGGCCACGCCTACGGGCGCATCCTACTTGGGCTCGTGCACGTGCCCTCTGCACGTGGTTGTGGTTGCGGCACGCACTCATTACTATGCATGTGGCGCTGCTACGCCGATTATACACTGCACTGCCGGCGCAGGCCTTACACCGGCCTTGCGCCGAGCTTCATGAATCCGGGGGATAGTCACACACAACCATTCTTTTTAATTACTAGAACCAATGAAGCATGCCACACACTCAGTTCAGCTACAGTAGTTATGTCAAAGGCTTTGCATATGTTTAAGTTCTGATTTTAGTTTGTAAAGCATAGGAATTGGCATTCTCCTGTGTGTGTGTGGTTAAAGCATATAGGACTGCATTCTGTTTTAGATTAGCCTTTGCTGATTTACAACTAAGCAGACTAGCTTTGCAAAGCAAGTCTATATTGATAATTTTTACTCTAGCAGTGAAACCCATCTTACATGCAGCAGCTCTGCTGAACAGATTATGTGTTGGCCATCTATGATATCAACTCAGAACTTAAACATGTGCCTCTTCCACTCAGATATCATTATAACTCTACCAAGGCACCTGAGCTTGCCTACAATAGAGTAACCATTTGAAATATCAGGACCAGCTAGAGTGAGTCCTGAAATACAAAGACTGAATGGCTGAAAGAACAGGCTTACATATACTAAGTTCTGGATGACATTTTGCAGAATATTCCCTTTTCTTTGAGGTATGGCAATGTTGGAGTTGGTATACATAAGTTCAGAGGGTGTTAAGGGCTTGCCCCCACATGGGGGGTGCAGGGGGTCTTTCCATCTCTAGAAAATGAAGTTTTAAGCAGAAGACTGATCTTCCAGATTCACTCTTCCCCTGTGTATTTGGTCCTTTTTTTTTTTTGGCTTATTGGCACTTAGCATTTAGAGTGCCTTTATTTCAATAGGAAGCCCTGTGAAGCTATGCCTTTCTGTGTCTGCCTCATGCATCTGCAGGCACTTTGAGAAATTTCTACAAGTAACACACAATATTGCAGTATAATTGGCCCTTTTGTCAGTCTTGAAACTCGCATGACTTCCATGAATTGGAATGTTAACTTGCTAGACTGCTTCAGTATTGGACAGAGTAGTGACTGAGCACATAGAAAATGCTTTCTGAGCATTTCTTTTATTTTTAACCTTATTTTCAAAAGTTGCTTCTTCAGTCATCTTTGACTCACAAATGACAACAAAATGGCTTTGTCTTCTGCATTTAGTACACCTAGTTCTGCCACAAGCAGCCCAGCATCCCACATCAGCACAACAGTGATCCAACTCTGTGCTTTTGCCAAGCTTTAACTTATTATGTTTCATAAGCATTTGCTTACTTTGACCAGACTTATAGTATTTCTTTTTAAAACTGACATTATAATTTGCTGTTTTGATTTAGTATTTTTAAACTTAATTCCATATCTCTGGTGATTAATGTCTTTTTTAAAGTTACATTTACTTCATGTTGTAATTTTTGAGACACTTCTCAATCCAGTCACATTTCTACTCTGATTCATTTATAATTTTTGCCATTAAACACACAATTAAAAGCCATTTCATTTAATTGTCTTATAAAAGCTTCAAAACATATACCTTTAACTTGTACTTATCTGTAGAAAATGCCCTTCCATGTACTACAGTTATATTTTGGCACAAAATGTTCATTGAATTACTGTTTCATTTGTAACATTCTGGTCCACTGAAAATGAAAAGGTTCTTTGTCACGCTGCCAGCCAAACTATCTGGAATGTTGTAAATAATTCTATGTCATTTGTGAATATTGATATGATTTATACAGAACTGTATGTTATGTACTGAGCTTCAAGAATGTAACCACAGCATACCCTGCTGGAACATAGAAGATTAACTTGCAAAACTTAAGAATAGTTGAGGTTATTACTTTATAGCTGGGCCATAAACAAAATATGTTATCGCTTAGTTTCAGTTCAATAGCAGACAAAATTTGTAGAACTAGAAGTTTTTTTTTTTGTCTTGAAAGATAGGTAGTTACTAGGTTTAAAATGTAAAGTGTTTTATTGTTTTACGACTTCCAAGATCTGGCAAACATCTGAGAGATATGTATTTTTAACACAGAGATGGTTTAGCCTGAGAACTGTAGTTAGGTGACAAAAAGTGATGCCATCCAGGCTAACCCAGCAGTAAAATGTGATATTGATTAAAGAACTCTCTCAGGCAGAGACATGCATTTTGTATTTTGTCTTGGACCTAGCAAGAACATCCACTCATCCTCAACATCTGCACTTGCCTGTAAGTAAGGTTTAAGGCATAGTATCTATTTTAGATATAGCTAGGAATATAGTAAAGATTAGTTTAGATGTTTTCTGTATTTATTTGAGACTGTCCTGCAATGTTGTTTTAAAATATTTTTTTTTTCTATTTTGAACTCTGAAGTCGCTGTGCTGAGTTACTGAGTAATGTCTTGTTCTTTTATTATTTCTTATTAAATATATCTAAACCTATCTTTGTGTCTGATAATTGTGAGACATATTTAAAATCTTAAATAAGTTGAATATGTATTTGGTGACACTCTAGAGACCACTCCTAATAGCCTGGCACATGGTCAAAACTACCATTTGGATTATTAGTAACATTACCCAGTAGGATTGGACACCCTTTGTTAAGGGCATTAAGTAGTTACTAAAGAGTTAGCTGGGGGCAGCTGGAACTACCTTATAGCCTGGGCAAAAGGGGGCACAGCTAGTAAACCTGTGCCAGCCTTTCCCAGATGTGTGTGTGTGTGTTTGTGTTTGTATATCAATCAAATCTCAAAGTGTGTGTGTGTCAGCTACCTGGGCAGGGACACGAAACACTGGTTGGACAGAGATGGTGCTGGAGGTCTTAGCTTGGCCACTCAGCTAAGACCTCAGCTCTATAGCTGTGCCAGTGGTGAACCTTATCAGTGATCTGGATAGAGAGGGAGGGAGAAACCAGCCCCAGATTGACTGTGATCTCTGTGTGCTCTTAAGGGAAATTTCAATTTACTGTGTGTGTACTTATAATACTCCCATTGTGTACGTCCCTCACTGTTGCCAGTGGTGAGGATTGAGGCTCCATGATTACTGGGCTAGTGCAGAGGTGTCACATATTAACTGGTGGAAAGTGGTGGGATATCCACATCACATATTAATTTGTTGACAGTGGTGAGATAGCCACATCACATATTAATTGGCTTGTTGTGGTGTGGATATTGAATTCCTGGAGCCTGTGTATAGTGATCACTGAAGGTGTTTGTACTCTCAATCAGCCATGCAGTGAACATTCAGAGTTTCACATCACAATTGTTTTATTTTATATTTGTTAGCTTAAGTCAGGGGGAGTCTTACTGGGGATCTGACGAAAGAGGGAGAAACCAGCTCCAGACTGACTGGGATTTCTGTGTGCTCTTAAGGGAATTGCACTTTACTGTGTGTGTACTTGTCATCCTTTCAATGTGTACATCCCCTAGCTGTTGCCAGTGGTGAGGATTGAAGCTCCTTGATTACTGGGCTAGTGCAGGGGCATCACATTTTGCATATTGCTCCCATCTCTATTCCTATTTCACAAAAGAAGGTATTTACCTACACCTCATCTGACTTGGTTTGGTTGTTACTCTAAATTTTGTAACTCATTATCTCTAGGCAGGGAAGCCAAATGGTTCAGTTTGATCATTATTGTATAATTTGGTGTGTGTGTGTGTGTGTGTGTGTGTGTGTGTGTGTGTGTGTGCGTGTGTGCGTGTGTGCGTGTGTGTGTGTGTGTGTGTGTGTGTGTGTGTGTGTGTGTGTGTGTGTGTGTGTGTGTGTGTGTAGAACAGTTTAATCTTGTTAAAATCATGACATTATGAGGTAATACTTTTTTATCAATAAAACAGTTGAATATGAGCAAGCTTGCTGGATTCATTGTGCATGGTATGGCTTGGCTTTGTAATTCTTTGCATTTTTCAGTGTTCATTCATTGAGAAGATCCTGGCACTGACACCATGTCAGGCTGCAGACAGTTGCTCGCTCAATTAATTGTGAATGGCAGCATAGGAAGTGTCAGGATGTACTAGTATTTTGCTCAACTGTAATTATTCTGTACAAAATGTCAGCTCAATAGAAAGGATGACAGCACTTTAGCTGTCATAACTATGTTTAGAAATATAACACATTATGGGATACACATACTATTAAAATGTCAGTGCTTAAACTGGCAATGGCTATAGTGCATATTCATTTGCAATTGGCATAGCTTGGAGAACTGTTGTGATATATATTGTTGACCGGATCGATGAGGTAATTGATGTAAGAAAAAGGCAAATAGAACACATTTAGGAAAGAAGTGTCTATTGTCAGTAAAGATCACCCAAACCCTATTGAACAAGATAATACCACTGATGACTATGGAAATCTGGATACAAGTATTCAGCAATCTGAGGAGTCAGAGCATACAGAAGAAAATAAAAAAATAAAGAAAAGAATAAGATCACAACAAATGACAGGGAAGAAAAAGAAACTGATAAATGTCTATAAAGCAAAGATAATGCATACTAAAAAGGATGCTGCTTTATTGTGTAACACTCTGCTTCCAGGGAGGGATAACACTTCTCTACCAGAAAAGCTTCAGTCTACAGAAAAAGGCGTCATGTTTTTCCAAATGAGAAGGTAGAAAAAAAGGCAAGGGGCAGGTGAAAAGAAAACCAAACTGAATGTCAAAAGATTAAAGAACATTACTGTAAGAAAAAAGAGGAGAAAGAAAAGTTGACAACATGGCTCAAGCTGTGGATGTGTAAATACAGCAGGAAGAGAATTGTATGCTTGCAAATGTAATAAGCAATGACAACAGTGTGGTTAATAAGACTAATAGTGATGAAGATCATTCCTTTCTAACAATTGATAGAGCAGATATTACTGACTTAAAAGTTGAAGATTCTTCAGATTTGGTCAAAAAAGATATTCTTGTAATTGGAGATTCAGTTATGAGAGAAACTGATGCTTACATCTGCAGATAAGGTAATGAGCATCAAATAGTATTATGCTTGCCAAGGGCAAAAACAGAAGATGCGAGGCAGAGCCTAGAATGTCTTAATTTAAGGAAGTATGGATCTGTTTTTATTCACGTTGAACAACAACTTATCTCATCCAGAAGTACTGTCTTACTCAGTAGGGAACTTATAGTCCCTCATAGATGGAATAGCTTGTACAAGTGTTGATACCCACATGAAAAAAAATGTCCCGTTTTTTAAAAAAATTGGAAATGTGCATCTGAGTCTAATTTTTGACATGCATATTGTCAAACAGGATGGAGTATAATTGTCAAGATCAGGGAAAATAATTTTTACAGAACATATTTTGCAATATTTGAAAAACACAAGGCAGGATTTTTTGTCTGGTTGAAAATTTAACAGCTTATATATAACAAAATTTGATATACCCCTAATGTTTCTTATTGCTTGGAGCATTACAAAAAAAGTTTTTTTTTTTATTGGAAAATTTTCTGTTCCCATAAGACTGATGTTGTTATTGTTTGTGAAACATGGCTAAAGAACAATGACTGGAAACCAGTTCTGTCAGGGTATAATTGTTTTTACATTTAAATCAGGGGATGGGATGTTATGATAGAGATTAAAGATTTGTCGTTAGACCTGTGATTATTACATGTTCAGTGATAACACCAATACTATAGATTGTATAACTGTGACAATAAAGACAACCCTGGAACTTATAACAAATTTTGTTTTTGGAAGAAATTGGAAATGTGCAAAGAATGTTCCAAGAAAGAGGATACCCAGATGAGTTAATTGAACCCATCAAAGAATATGCTATACAGAGATGGGGAACTGTATATGTTCCATTATTAACTAATAAAGAAACACTAAGGGACAAAAAAAAGAAATTTCAATAGTGAGAGCAGGATGACACAGTTACCTTACTTAACATTGACTTACTACAATGGAATAGGATGGTTAAAGAAATGTATAAATGAAATTTGGGGGATGTTTAGTACTATACCAACAAGGGTGAGTGTTTTTCAGAACACTTTAAGATATAGTTTCAGAAGAAATAAAAACTTAAAAAATATTATAGAGATGAAAAAGAAAACAAGTGTAGGGGGAACATACTTGACATATGGCACTTTTAAGTGTGGGAGATGTACACAATGCCCCTTTATAGCAGGGTTAAAAGAAGTTAGGATCCCAAGATTAGATATGACCATAAGAGCAAAAAGATACAACAGCTGCTATTCTAAGGGGTTGTCTACTTGGCATATTGTAAAACCTGCTGGGGGTATTATGTAGGAAAGACAGAACATCAAATTAGCATAAGAATATATGAACATTTGAGAGACATTAATAAGAAAAATGAAAATAATGCTTTATATAGACATATATTGGCATGTAAAGAGAATTCAGAGAAATGATATGGCAAATCAGGCTGGATGCATGTAGTGGGAAGGGCTTGAATGACCATATCTCTATTACCCCAGCCTTGAAACTACTTTCAGAAGATCCCAAAAGGCATAACATAAAAAGTAAATAGGAATTACCAACCAACAACATTTAAGTTGAAGGACTTCAGTAAGAATATGTTGTCCTGTAGATGTATATATATATATATATATATATATATATATATATATATATATATATATATATATATTTATATATATATATATATATATATATATATATATATATATATATATATATATATATATATTGTAGCAAAGTCTAATAAAATGAGCTAAGAGGTGACCATGGTTCAAAAGCCAGTGTAGTCTCTCCATTGAAGACTGTAATGGTCAGATAATCCAAAGATAAAAATTCCATTGGAAATATTAAACTAAACTGTGAACACTCTGTTAAAAGTAAAAAATGTTAATTTTATTGAGCATGCTACAGGTAAGCACTTTCACATAAGCTTCGTCAGACCGTTAACTTTCAAAAATGCAATTAGATCTTTTTATATAAATCAATCACGTGTTTATACAGCTAATAAAGCTTAATTAAAACATTTAAAGATATACCCATACACCTATAAAATAACATAAACATTTTGCTTTATACAATTAAAATAATATACAATTAAAAGGTACAATATCACAACTCGTCACGTCCAAAGCCTGCCTTTATATTAAAGATAAGACATCATCACTATTCATTGAAACACTCTTATGTGACGAATTACAAGAAATGCATTTGCGCACCAACACCACAATTGTATTGAACCTTGCTATTTGGTGCAGTATGATCTATGCGCATCATTATTGACTAACCTTCACTTGTAAAAACTGATAAAAACTGTATACTTAATATTTCTAATCAGTAATACAAAATGACTAACGACTATCCTTCCAAGGCACAGCATTAACCACGGTCTATCAAACCAGGAATAAGTTTCAGCACTAGTGCATATGGAATTCAATCAAATCTATGCAGGTAGTCTTAAACAGGCATCTTTTAAGTTCTAAGAAATAAATTAGAATCATAGATTGAAAAAATATTACACTTTTTCAGATACGGAATTATTGAAGGGAAAAAGTAAACATGACTATTAATATCATACAACAATCATCAGATCGTCATTGTACAAATTACTTATAGGAGTACCTGATAGCTTTGTTAGTAGTGTATGCAAACTAAGGTAAACAATCACTACTAATGTGACTAACCCTGCTGTCAGTAATGCACTTCATAATCAGGTATTTATAGTGGAATTAATGTGATCTCGATGGATCGATGGAGTATAATTGTCAAGATCAGGGAAAATAATTTTTACAGCACATATTTTGCAATATTTGAAAAACACAATGCAGGATTTTTTGCCTGGTTGAAAATTTAACAGCTTATATATAACAAGATTTTGATATACCTCTGATGTTTCTTATTGCTTGGAGCATTAATAAAAAAAGTTTTTTTTTTATTGGAAAATTCGCTGTTCCCATAAGACTGATGTTGTTATTGTTTGTGAAACACGGTTAAAGAACAATGACTGGAAACTAGTTCTGTCAGGGTATAATTGTTTTTACATTTAAATCAGGGGATGGGTTGTTATGATAGAGATTAAAGATTTGTCATTAGACCTGTGATTATTACATGTTCAGTGATAACACCAATACTATAGATTGTATAACTGTGACAATAAAGACAACCCTGGAACTTATAACAGATTTTGTTTTTGGAAGAAATTGGAAATGTGCAAAGAATGTTCCAAAAAAGAAGATATCCAGATGAGTTAATTGAACCCATCAAAGAATATATTATACAGAGATGGGGAACTGTATATGTTCCATTATTAACTAATAAAGAAACACTAAGGGACAAAAAAAAGAAATTTCAATAGTGAGAGCAGGATGACACAGTTACCTTACTTAACATTGACTTACTACAATGGAATGGGATGGTTAAAGAAATGTATAAATGAAATTTGGGGGATGTTTAGTACTATACCAACAAGGGTGAGTGTTTTTCAGAACACTTTAAGATATAGTTTCAGAAGAAATAAAAACTTAAAAAATATAGAGATGAAAAAGAAATCAAGTGTAGGGGTACATGCTTGAAATATGGCACTTTTAAGTGTGGGAGATGTACACAATGCCCCTTTATAGCAGGGTTAAAAGAAATTAGGATCCCAAGATTAGATATGACCATAAGAGCAAAAAGATACAACAGCTGCTATTCTAAGGGGTTGTCTACTTGGCATATTGTAAAACCTGCTGGGGGTATTATGTAGGAAAGACAGAACGTCACCTTAGAGTAAGACTATATGAACATTTCAGAGACATTAATAAGAAAAATGAAAATAATGCTTTATATAGACATATATTGGCATGTAAAGAGGCTGATTTCAAGTTTTGGGTACCCGAGGAGGTTGAACATTTTGAAAGAGGAGGTGACCGGGAAACCAAGTTAGAATTCAGAGAAATGATATGACAGTTCAGGCTGGATACATGTAGTGGGAAGGGCTTGAATGACCATATCTCTATTACCTCAGCCTTGAAACTACTTTCAGACAATCCCAAAAGGCATAACATAAAAAGTAAATAAGAATTACCAACCAACATCATTTAAGTTGAAGGACTTCAGTAAGAATATGTTGTCCTGTAGATGTGTGTGTGTGTGTGTGTGTGTGTGTGTGTGTGTGTGTGTGTGTGTGTGTGTGTGTATATATATATATATATATATATATATATATATATATATATATATATATATACATATACTAAGTATATATTTCCTGAGATATATATATATAAAAACACACGATATACGAAACATTATTTAAAAGTATTCCTATTTTCATTTTTATTATATATATATATATATATATATATATATATATATATATATATATATATATATATATATATATATATATATATATATATATATATATTGTGTATTTTTTGTATTTATTTGTATATTCACTTTTTCCATTAAGCCCCTCTTTTGAGAGATTAGACTACAAGTTTTTTTTTTAATTTTTTAAAATGTTTTTATCATGTGGGTGGTGTTATATACACCTTGAAAGATTATATATATTCTTGCAACTTGTAAATGTATGTATATGTTTTTATCAAGTGGTTAACAAAAGGTCAGAAGGTTTAAGGGAAACATTAACATGGTCATATAAATGAATAATAGGATAATTGATGTATTAAATGGCCAACCAATGATAGTGAATGTAAAGATATAAAATGTTTTTAGAATGGTTACTAGATGATTCTGATGAAGTCTCCGTGGAGAGATGAAAGCGCTTAACCGGTGTTAACTTTTGTTTTATTTTATTTTGTATTAAAGTGGTTTATTACCACATCTTGGATTTAATTCTTGTAATAGTAGTAGAATGGATTTAACATTATGAAACATTTGTGGAAGGAAGTCCTTTTATTTGTGGAAGACAGCCTTTACTGTCCTGGAACTACGCCTTGTGTTTTTATTTTGGAGGTGAAAACCCTTTTTTGTTTAACTTATAACAATTGTTGGAATGTATAAACCACCAAAGTCAAGTGCTGATGACTTAGAGGAATTCATACCTTTCTTGCATGAAATACATCAGGGAAGAATAACAGTGGCTGGGACTTAAATTTACGTTTGATAGAATGGAATAATTTTGATTTCAACAACATTAGTAAGGAAATTATTTACAACATATTTTCAGGAAAAATTGCTTTAGATTGTAAAAATGTCTGCTGGGAAAGGTAACATACTAGATATTGTTTGTGTTCCTAATGAAATTACTGTTATTTTATGTTGTTTTACCAATGCTGATGTGCAGAGATCATCGCATTATAAAGATTAATTTGTTGCTAGATAATTCTGCCAAACTGAAATCCAAACCAATGCAGAGAAGACTGATAACATATATGGAAGCACAAGAGTCACTATGTAAAACTAATTGAAATGATTTGTTCAGTGGAAAACTGCAGAAGAAATGTGGAAAAGTTTTGAAAGAGAAATTTGAATTAAAAAAAAAAAACTAAAAAAAAATTAACTTCAGAATCTAGGCACACATCAGAAAGATGTATTTCCATAAGAACAAGATACTTGATTAAGGTAAGAGACAAAAAATATATAAGAATTGGAAAAAAGGTTGAACTATGACTTTGAAAACTGAATTAAACAAGCTCAACAGACAAATTAAACATATGGCCAGATTCAATAAAGGCTACATGGTCCATTTACACCACGTGCACATTGCTATAGCACACTGTTTTGGATTCAATAAACATCTCTACACACTGTGTAGAGCCACGCAGAGCTGCACAAACAAGGTAAACACTGAGGTATACAAATTACAGCATAAGCAGCTTAATTGTATGCTAATCATCCAATCTATGATGGAGAAGCTATTCACCAAGCTATAAAGCAACTGTATAAACTCAGTGCTGATTTTCCCTGTGAATTCCAAAACCTATTGGAATACAGCCACAGAAAGCAGTCTACACAGAAACAATGTTAGGGGCTGCTGTTGCTTTAATTCATGTGTATGTGCAACAGGCTGAAGTTTTTTCTACTGCTGCTGCTAATAGACCAAAACCAAGGAGGAAAAGTGTTTTCAGATCCCGATTAACTTATCACAAATCTACATGACATGGAAATTGTAGAGCACTACAGAGTGGATAGAGGCACACTACAAGAACTCTGCATCCTCTGTCATCCTCAATTCAGAGCCAGGGCAAATCGATGGGAACACTTCCCAGCGGAGACAAAGGCACTTAGAATTTTAGCTATAGATACTTTTCAGAGATCAAGAGGGGACATGCTGGGGTTGTGCCAGGGTTCAGCATCCAGGATCCTCCATCAATTCCTGAATGTTATGCTCCAACATGCTAGTAACCATATATATTTTCCCCATACTCCTGAGGACAGGACCAGAAATATGCAGGGGTTCTACCCTGTAGCACACTACTCTGAAGTACTGGGTACCATACTCTACTCTGAAGTACTGGGTGCCACAGATTGCAAACATGTAGAAATTATGGCACTGTCTTGGGAACAGGGAAGGTTCTACATAAATAGGACTGGCTTTGTCTCTATTAACTGCCAAGTCAGGTGTAATGCCAAGAGAATCATCTTGAATATGTGTGCTGACAACCCAGGCAATTGCCTCAACTCACATATCAGATGTATCAGATATTCACAAGGGGGGATATCCCACAGGGTCTCTTACTGGGGATGCAGGTTATGCACTGGAACTGTGGTTGATGACACCCTTCAGAAATGCACACACACTGAAGAACACCATAATGAGGCACACACTCAAACCAGAAATATCATAGAGCATGTGTTTGAGCTGCTAAAGTTATGGTTCCAGTGCCTAGATACATCTGGGGTAGTCCCAAAGTACAATACATGTACATGTACTGAAATATTCACAGTATGTCCCATGCTACACAACATCATCCTGAGAAAATAACCTCAGCCAGATCAATAATGGGAAAGGGCAACATCCCACCACCAGTGGCAAGGTCACCACAGCTACACGCAGCTGAGGAGTCAGAGTGGGAACCAGCAGCTGCTGTGAGTGTAGGCAGATGTAGGCATACTCAATATGTCCTTGCATTGGCTAAGAGACAATGCATAGCACACTCATTCACCAGCTAAGGGGTTAAAACCTTCCTCCAATGCACATTCATATAGTAACATTGATGCCGGGCAACACTCACATCCTTTACTCACCCATGTAATGGTTGTATACTGCTTGCATCGGACAGAGTAAGCCTTGAACTAAAATTGTTGCAACTGATGAATGTATAAGGTAAAAGTTGAACCTGCAGTGTATTGTATACTAATATTATGAATGACTGGCATATTCTTACATGTTGTTATTTGGTATTGTAAGCATGTAAAATGTGGGTGATTTGTACACAAATCACCTCAACCTGTGACAGAAGAGACTTATTTGACTTATAGATGTCCATTATTACGTAATAGGTCTCAAGCAGCAAAGATTCACTCAGTCATACCTCTGAAAAGTGGTGATAGTCACTGCATGCCCTCCATTTAACACCATACATTTGTACTGGGAAATCATTAAAGAGAGAAGTTAGAAATTAATGATACAAATTTCAGTTCCAGACTTCACAACTTTCACAACATCATTAACAATACTGATGGAAAAAAGTTTGATGCTATCAACTGTCTAACTTTCCAAGACCAATATAAGTCAAAGGTACAGTTACCAATTTACATTGAAAAAGACCATTGGGCTGAAACCGGTCTGTTTCTTGTGTTTTTATACATTAAAAGATGTATGCTCCAGTAGAGTGCTGTCTATTTGTTCTGTTATGTTTTGCTTTTTGTGCCTGAGCACCTGCCATCCTTGCAGAAGTCTTGGTTTGACAATTACCAGTTCAACATTAGAAATACAGATATGCTAAGCACTAAGTCAGCTATGCACCCTAAGCATCAGGCACAAAGCTTATGTATCCCTGAATCCAAAAGATAGAAAATGGAACATGGCAAGGATATCACTTGTACAGGATGTTGTGTGGGGGGCAGAAAGCCTAGACTGACACAAAAGGTTGGTGAGTGTGTGTGAATAAGAAAGAGAATCAGGCAGACATTCGGATAATGTAACAGATAGCCAGTGTGACAAAATCAGTTTTAAGATTCACGGCTGAGCCATGTAACATTTGTGTGCATGTTTGTATGGGTCCTCTAGGTGAAATTCATGTGTGAGTGTCTGCATGAACACAGCAAGCTCTCTGCTAGGTCTACATCTTGGTATGTTGGATAGGTGGGAGCCATGCATGGTATAGGTGGCAGTTTATTGTTGTACCCAGCCATGAGAACTGGCTCTGCCAGGAGTTGCACACTGATACTTCCACTCCCACAGTCAGATACATTGCTGCTAATTGAATGTGACTGATGTCTGCTGTATGAGCTCCCCTCATAGCCTGCCATGTCTGGGTGTGGACAGCTCAACCACTGATGGAGCAGTGGAAGTACTAACACTATAGGAGCATTATCAGGCATGGCCACATTAGCTAACAACAAATGATGTAGTTAACATATGCCCATAAAAATACCATCACACTCCCAGCAGAGGTTCTATCACAGACACCACCCATTCCAATGTGCCACTCATCTGATCCATTGAATCAGCAACATGGTGGAGTCAGTCATGCATGTCAGCCTGTGCCACATCTACAGCCCTAAGCATTTCTCTGGAGCACCTATGGGAACTTTCCATTGCCTCCATTATGGCCCTAAACATATGTTTATTGGCATGGGAACAAACACCTGGATCAGGTGGAGGACAGGCAACAGGCTTCCTCTGATAAGTTCTAACAACCCTCCTGCATGGCACTTCACCCACACTTTGACTATGGCCAGATTCAACAGGCACTGAAGCCACAATAATCACATGCCCCTAATCGATTGTCTCACCCTCCACAAGTCCAATATCTTAGGGCTCACTGGAATGAGTAGGCATAGGCCTACCAGCTGTGTCTGATACAATTACAGGGAATGGCTGTATGTCAACCTCAGAATCAGAGTCAACCTCTGCACCCCCTGACTGTGCCTGTGTTTGGTCATCATCATCATCAGAGTCTGCTGATAGTTTGACATGAGATGGTGGTAGAAGTCCCACACTTCCACTGTCAGGATCACATATGATAATAAGCAACAAACACAGGAAAAAATAATATCTACACTACTATATTCCAATATATGCTAACAAAATAACAGTGGTCCCGCTATTACATACAGTACAGTAATACACACAACAGTACTGACATCAACACCACACACTAACTATTTCTTTGGACTGCTCATCAGTACTGACATAAAAATGTTTTACTTGCCATGTACAGATGATGGTATGCTCCCAATGCCTGATGATCCTAGAAGTTAAGCAACATGTAAAGACAACATCATAACAATTAACAATTTATTTTATTTATTTATTTTATTTTACATTTGTTGACCGGGCTAGTCCAGCTAGATACATATCACTTTTCAGTAGAGGCCCGGGGAGAAAAGCTCCCAATAATAAGAAAAGTTAAGAACTACAAATTGATAGAAATCTTACATTGTGAGAATAACAAAACAGTAAAAACAGTATATACATGCTAGTAGAAAAAAAAATCGTAATTTTAATTGGTCACAAAACTAAGGTACATAAGGAGGAAGTAAATTAAATGATAATAGTTGGGGAGAGAGAAGCGAGTAGGAAGATGTGATACCTACAATAATACAGAGGGAACAACTTTTTGCCTTTTATATGTCCATTGACTATACTTTCAACAAGAACTTTGATGACAAGCCCAACCTAAGCCGCATGTTTACTCAATCAGAATTTAACTGTAGTAATCTTCATTGAATCCCTCCCAGCCAATTTCTTGTTAAACAGAACTAACATATTGATGTAAATATTTTACTATACAGCGGTATTTAACAACTGAGGTATAAAAGCCTTACTGGAAGCTCCTCCTGGGGCATACTTGCTGTCCCTGAAACAGTAGCACCAGTGTCAAAGATGTGCTGTTGTGCACTTTCCTGTGATCTGTCTGTATCCCTGACAGTGGACAGAAACTCATTTGCAGTTAGTTGCTGCTCTTTAGCAAGACGCTCAGTAACCATCTGATCATGGGCTACTGCAACTGTTGTCCTACGTGCAGATGAGATCATGTCAGTGGCTCTGTGGTGCATCTGATAATGTGTGCTGCTGTGGCCACCTACTGCATTCACATATGCAAATATCTGCCACCAAAATTGTATTCTGCCTGACATATCTCCTTGTCCCCTCTCAAACAGAAAGACACCATGTTGTCTAAAGGCTTCCACAATTATCTGAGTCTGTGGGACACTGAAGGGTGGTTTTGGGGATTAAGACACTTGGGTGCCATAGTCCAAGGTGTCCTAAAACACAACAGAAGGATAATACACATAAACATCACATAACTACAAAATGACTGTTCCCAAATAAAAAAGAAAAAGTAGCATTTCAGTATTACCCACAGGAGAAACATAAAACAGTCTAGACATTTGAAACATATGCAACAGGCTGGAGGCAAAACAAGGGAGATTAATAGTAGCAATATATCCTTGTTTTTGCCATATCAGAAATACAGCTTTGCTTCCCTACCCTCAAAAGAACAGGCAAATGACATATATTAGTAATAAACCCATCAGTGAAATGCTAAAAGTGCTATCAAATGAAAAGTGTCTGAAACATGTCTACAGATTTAACATAGAACATTCCATTTTAAGGTATTGCCAATCATGTATACTTGTGAAATTCCCTGGCAAATATGCCCATGCCATAAGTACACTTCTAAGTAATGCATACAGATAAAAATGTAGCATTTGCTAATATATATATATATATATATATATATATATATATATATATATATATACAATTATTAAACAGATTTTTCTTAAAGACATTTCAGCGTATGCAGTATATAGCTAAAAATGCAAGTATACCTTCTCAAGTTGAGTAATTTTCTGTACAGACATATCCCAAAGTAATATCCTCTTTTCTGTGTTCTCCACATAAACAAATCTCCTAACCTTCAGGTTCCCTAGCTACATGATTGCCTTTTCATGGTGTAGATTCAGGGCTGTCAGCAATGTGAAGGTGCAAATCAGGTGTGAACTCATTAGAATTGCTGAATGCCAAATAATTGGCTTCATGTAGCAGATGTAAACTTGTGCAGGCACTCCATCAGTGTTTGTTTTTAAAGGATTGCAACTTTTGAATGATTACTGGTAGATAGGACAACACAACATTAATGCAGAATGCCCTATTTCCAGTGAGTGTGTCAGGTTAGACTTACAAAAGTGTTAGAAGTGATTTTGTCAAGGTTGGAAATATAAATAAGTAGCACACAGTTCACAATTTCTGTTCATTAATATCCAATATCCCCTTCATTTATTGGCAACTGTATATTATATTATTGCCATTTAATATCCTCACACATTTTAAGGACAATGATATAGAATGGCTTACAGACTGCATGTCTCAGATTACTGGTCAGATAAAACACAAGAATATGCAACATAAACAGAGACATAAGACAGACCTGCATATTTTCAAGAAATCCTGATAAATTCTTGTGTGATTACTCAGAGCACTACATCCAAAACTAATAGATGTACAAATAACTGTTATATGGTTTCATAGTACTATAGATGATGTTGCAGTTGGTTGTATGCAGAATAAGTTCAGTTCCCTGCTGCAAAGCTGTTTGTGTGGTACCCTTACTATGTTCTGAAGGTTCACTGCAGTGAGAGTTCAAATCTAGACCTATACATAAATATTTCATGTGTACTAACATTTTGTAGTGTTTATATCATATATAGTTTTTCCTCATTTCAACTACTTTTCCCTTTTTTAACCTGTATTTGTGTGGTGCATAGCTTAGTGCAAACAAGGGAAAAGGAAAAAATGAATGTCAAGTTTGGCTGTACTTATCTTGTTTGTGCATAGTTTAGCAGTGTGCAAACTCGGACTAGTGGCTCACCCAGGAAGTAGACAACATCTGCAGACAGGGCATCTGTAAAAGTGCAAAGGTCAAAACCAATGCACCAAACCATGGTTAGTGAAGCTGTCCAACACCTGCAGTTATAGAACACCTGCAGATAGGATGCAGACAGCAAAGAATGCAGACAGCAAAGCATAGAAAACAGATGCATTCAATTAATTCTGTTGAGCATTGCACACACAATCTAAGTGGCATTGCACAGTGGTTAACACTGGGAAAACTTAAGAATGACTAAGAAATTATGGAAGTATCATGCAACTAGTCCTCTGGCAACAGGTGTAAGTGTGGGGATGGAGTACAGAGGGTTCTGGGTTCTAGTACAGGGTGTGCAACTTATTTTTACTGTGACAGTACAGCTAATAGCAAAGAAATGAAAAATAGACAAGTACTATTTCAACATTCTTATGGAAACAGGTGCAAATGTAGGACTGTCATACACATGGTTGTGGGCTCCAATACAGGCTATCTCAGACATTTTTAATGTTGTTCCACTTCCCATTATATTCACCCTAACTTATAACCCTTTAGATAGTGGAGTTGATATGATTTACATGTATGAATGATAATAGACTCTTATTGTGTTTTCAGATGTATGACTGAAGGTATACTGTCTACTATAGTTATGTAAGTATAATTCTGCTATCTGGACTTGCATGACTTTCCAAATTACATAAGACACATATACAACTGGATGTACATACAAGAACCTTGTTAAATCACACACATACATGTGTAACATCTCAGACTGTCAGCTATATTTATAAATGATTACTATGTCTAGCAGCACTTTTTCTGTGGCAAAGATGGAAAACCAATGCTGTGGAAGAAAATGTTTTGCCTCTTAAAATTAGGTTTGAATCCCAGACTTAAAAAATCAATCTTATCAGTGTATAAAGTTAAATCAAATGTGCTAGGTCATAATATTTATTCCCCCAGTGCATGTAGGAAAACTTAAATCACTTAAAAGTTACCTCCCAATTTTTGAAATATATTTTCAAGCTACAGCAACAAATAATCCTCAAACTAAAGTCAAGTGTCAGATTAACCTTCTTATTTCAAGTATTTATGCCAACTCTGGTTGGCAATAGTGCTCTCCATTTAACATCACACAAATGCTGTTGGCATCATTGATCAGGTTTGCACACTAACAGTAAACATGATAACTGGAATTGGTGGGAAAACATAATTCTCCATTTCCCTATGTCAGGTGTTAGACAAGGCTGGAGTTAGTGGGGAGGCTGCCAAGTGTAAGGCACAGAGGTGTGGTGTCTAGGGGTCCAGGATGTTTATTGGACTCCTGGCAAAGCACTGTGATGTCCACCCTCTGGACCAGTAATCAAGGCACCTGAATCCTCACCACTGACACTGGCTAGGGACATTTACTTGGAACAAAAATAGATGCACACAGTATTTTCAGATGCAGCTCTCTGCATCAAGCACAATTTCCCTTAAGAGCACACAGGGAACACACTCAGTCAAGGGTCTGGTTTTTTCTCTCTCTGTCTCTCTCTCCAGGTCCCAAGTAAGACTCCCCACTGACACAGTTGTCAACTTGAGTCCTCAGCCAAGTGTCCAAACCAAGTTGTCCACCACTTTTCTATGAAACTGACATACACAGACACTGAGATTTGATTTTCACACATACACACACACACACACACACACACACACACACACACACACACATACACACGCACACACACAGACACACACACGCACACACGCACACACCCACACACCCACACACCCACACACATATACACACACACACACACACACACACACACACACACACACACACACACACACACACACACACACACACACACACACACACACACACACACACCTGGGAAAGGCTGGCACAGATTTACTCACTCTCCTACCCTTTGCCAAAACTATAAGGTAATTATGGCTGCCGGACACTCCAAAGCCAGCTACTCAAATGATCTTACAAGGGTACCCAATTATACTGAGTGAAATTAATATTAATATAAATGGTAGTGTTTGACTAATGTGGTACAGCTTGCAGAAGTGACCACGGTGTCACCACATAAATATAAGTACTCCCAAAGGTTAAAATATTCCCTAAAAGACCAGCCACAATGAAAAGTCTAAATGTGTTTAATAATAAATAGTAAAATAACAAAATAACATGAAAATACTAAATATCTATTTACAATAAACAGCAAAGTTTCAATCACAGAAAATATTAAAATAACACAGATGAATCAATTCACACAGATACAGAAAAACAGTACTTAACCAGTCTCACTATATTTTCCTGAATCATCTAACGAATTACTATTCTCTGTTTACTTACTAAAAGAACACAAGATGAAGTGGGTGAGAGATCCTTCTTTGTCAGGTTAGAAAAATAGACTGCCCTGAGACTTCAGTGTTATCTAGTATTAAAACATCATTTTAGTCCTGGATTACAGAATGACATCTCATACATCTTGCCATCTGATTTCAGGTTCCCATTCTACCCCTCCTTTACAAAAAACTGAATAAGAATCTCACGCATATGTGTTACCATACACACAGAGCTTTATCAAGATGTGCTATAGCATCTGGAAGCCATCAAACCATTTCAACACTATCACCCTTCCAATATAGCAATTACTTTACTGCTAGAGACAATACAGCAGGATTCTTATTCCTTGCTTTCCCAGATTTTGTCTCTGGATGCAATCAGAACTGTAAAACACAATCTTTATGGCCTACCAGGTAATTTCATTTCAGACTATTTTTCAAAGTTAGCTGGATGGAGATCAACCTCTTTTCTTCCAGTATCCTCTGTTACAATATTCATTTCAACAGTTATAATACAGTCTGACATACAAGTATATTTCTTTTTTCTGTCCAGCAGGACCTATTGTTGGTACATTTTTAACACAAGCAGCTTTACAAATACATTTTGCAGCACAAGTATCTGTACAAATCAGTTTGATATACAAATGACACATAATTCTTTACAAAACTCCAGCTAGCTATGCTGGCATATTTTGCACATCCACTGCCACTGACACAAGCACCGCAGTGAAAGGCTTCTGCAGGGGGACTATTCTGGCTTCCAGTAGAAGTATGAGGTGTGGAGTAGTTTAGCTCAAGCTATATCCAGTGCTTCTAGCATCCCCAAACACTGGAGAACAGTGTAGGCATCATTTTAATGGCCTACATATCTGCAAAAGGGATACAATTACCTGTTGGTTGAATGAATTTGAGACTGTGGACAGCCCACAGCTGTGTTAGCATGATAATAGAGAACATTTGTAATACTTAGAAAGCTAAATCTAGACAGGACTGACATGCATAATGCTCATAGGTTCATAGGTAGGTACTAGGCTATCGGCTTGAGGGCCTACGTAAGACTAGCCAACAAGGTTCCCTGGCTTACACCACCCACGAAAGTTATTTTCCTGTGCCACTGTCAAGCAGAGACACAGAAGTGATCCCAAGGGTGTATTTCCTATTTCCCATCCACTCATCAAATTTTTTTTGAAGAGTGCTAATGAAGAACTTTGCTTGACATTGATAGTTAGCCTGTTCCATAGTATGGGAAGTCTCTGAGACAGGACTCTATCCCTCCAGAATGTCCTGTTTATTGTGGTGACAAGGTTTAGGTCCCTAGATCACGTAGCTCAGAGGGACTGGGATTTCTTTAGGTGTAGCATCTCCAACAGCTCTGGGTTTGACATAGCTTTATATGTTAGGCAGAGATCACCTCAGAGTAGGTGATATACTACGGAGTAAAGCTGGAGTTCTTTGAGACGGTCAGAGTAGGGCATCTGTTGGAGGCCAGTAATCCTCTTTGTGAGGTACTTCTGTGGCCTTTCCAGCTGCTGCAAATGTCTTGTGAGGTACATTCCAAAAGGGGCATTGTACTCTATAATGGGTCTAATGAGTGTCGAGTAGAGGGGAACAATGACCTCTTTTTTCCTGGATGATAACCCTTTATGATGAGGTGTGCCACAAAGAAGGACTTCCTGACTACTGTGGCTATGTCACTATCAAAGGATAGACTACTGTCCACCTGAGTACCAAGGTCTCTTATCACACATTCAGTGTTAAGTAGACTGCTGTCTTTGTAGTAGTACATGGGTACAGAGTTTTTACCAAAGGGGATGACAATGCACTTTTTGGCATTGAGCTTGAGGCCATGGCTCTGACACCAGGCATCTGTCTCAGCGAGGCCCTTCTGTAGAATTTCCACATCATTTGAGGACTCGAATATGGCTCCTAGTTTGCAGTCATCTATGAACGTCGTTAGCCAGAGACCTTCTGTGTTAGCCTGTACTTCAGAGAAGTTGATACCAAACAGGAGAGGTCCCAGGACTGAATCCTGTGGTACTCCACTTGTCACTGGTTTGAGGTCAGATTTGGAGTGTGCAACTTTTACAGTGTGGGTTCTGTCAGTGAGCCAGTTGACAACCCATCCTGTGATGTAGGGATTTATACCTAGTTTAGTGAGTTTAACTATAATTCCAGAATGGAGGATGGTGTGAAAAGCCTTGGCGAGGTCAAGATAGGCTGTGTGAACCACCTTACCCTCATCTACATCTTTGGTGACTGCATCAAAGAAGTCGATCAGGTTCAGGAGGCATGATCTGCCTTTCACAGACCCAAACTGGGTGGGATTCAGAGTTTGGAGGTTACCAATGTCTTTGTTTATGAGTTCCATGATGACACGTTCCATGGCTTTGCAGACCAGGCTCATCAGGCTAACAAGGCAATAGTTCCCGGGATCAGTGGTGGCTTCCCCCTTTGTGGATTGAGATAACTGTTGCTATATGCCATTCAGGGGGCACAAAGCCTGATGTAAGTCTATGACATGAACATGGTGCTTAGGTGGGGAACCAGTCTTCTGTCCTTTTCTGCTCTTTGACCAGCTAATGCTGGCATACAGTTCAACAGACAGGCTCATGCTGCTCGATTGGAAAAACTGAGGGAAGCAAGTGGTATGTAAGCAGCACAATAGAAGTACTATTGTAGCCTTAAAAGTTAAAGCTAGATTTTTAGTTTTTTTATACAGTTGTAGCAAATTGAGCATGCATATCCTAACTGTAACTGCAAGTAAGCATGCATTAGTCCGTAGCACAAACCAACTTTAAGAGTCAAACCTAGGAATGTAGTCAGAGGTTCTGGGTTCAAATAGCATGAATAACAAATATACAGTACTGGATTTCTTTAATAATATTTACATTAAATTAAAACTATACAAGTGGCATAAATGCCCTGCTGTTAACTGCAATCTGTATAATTGGAACACACATAAGTGAAATGCATGCACATTTCAAAGATCACCTTCAACAATCTGTAGTTATAGTGTGCATTTGTTAGGATGCATAGTTAAATATAAAACTTCAGATAAAATAATTGTATACTTGCATAAATGCATTGTATGTCACATATGATGTTACTAATTTTCTCTCTTTTTTCTTGCACCATAAACCTTAGCTCTCTTTTTTTATTTTATATTATTTGTCAACAGATTATCTCTGTGTTATCCATCTGTACCAAATCAGTAAATGCTACACAGCACAGTGAGGTAGGCCTGCCCGAGTGGATCAGACTGCCACCAGTCCACAGGCTGCAGCACTGATGTCCAGCATGTCTTTGAGCCAACCTAGCAACACTGCCTCTGTTGGCCCTGCACTGCTTGCACCCACAGGTACTACTGCCCTAGCAGCTGGTGGAGTGGTACCTTTGGGGACCAGTGGCTTTGGTGGTGATTTCATCACCTGCCGGGGGATGCCAGTGTTGGTGTGTAGGGCTGTGCACTGCACCACTAATATACGCCTATGCCAGATGGAGAGGCTGCTCGTCTTCATGGTCCATAGGAGGAGAACACATCAAGCACTCCAGCCACCAGCAGTGCAAGGAGACAGTGATGATACTCCAGTGGGTGAGGACTCGATTCTCACTGTCTCCATGTTTGATGGACATGAGCCTGGGTTGTCCCCTTCATCACCCCAATCATGGTGTACCACAACTTTTTGTTTTCCACACAGTCCCTGTCCCTTATCTTGTTTGTTTGCATTTGTTTCCTCACCTACCTAACTTACCTGACCCAGAAATACCTACATCCCTTACCCAGCATTCTTATCTTACTGAATTAAAAAAAGAAAAATGGGCACCTGTCTCACAAAAAAATATCATCCCATACATAGCTTTCCATTTTGCACAAGAGTCTTCTTGACACACTTGATTCAGTCCATGATTATGTTGTTGCCATCCCTCTCTCTGGAGGTGACAGTCAAAATTCAGCTAATATTCTGCACATATTATCAGTTTTTAGTGTTAAAGAAATGGACAGCTATGATTCTTACCTCCCTCCTTCCTGCATATTCCTGTATTGTTTTACCTTTGTTCTTCCCTGAGCTTGTTCCCCATTTTACCACTTTCCTGTCTACTCAATTTTAACAACAATAATCTGGTCAAAAATTTGAATCAAACACAACAGACATGAGTAGCCTCTATGTTTGCATGGAGTTTGGCATTGCATACCAATGCCAAATGATGGTGAGCAGCTCTGTAATGCTGCAGTTGCTTCCACACAACACTTATCCCTGCTGTGCTATGCCAGCACACACAGCAGCACATGTACTATTAATAATTAATAATTAAAAGTATTAGATACACCTGGACTTGAACCCAGTATCATCTGGGCTCAAAAGCAAAGTGTCAGTGCATTTACACCTGCTGCCTCATAGTTAGCTAAGCAGCAGGTGTGTTTCATGCACTCACTACTAACTCTCAGAACATTAGCAGTGTAACTTGAGCTTGCGCACTGCTTAACTATGCCCCAATGGGAAAATAATGGAAATGTGTATCTCATATGTGCAAACACTTTGTAAACTGGGGCACAAACCCACTGCTCACTGCTGCACTATACAAAGTCAAATTTAGCATGTATTAATGCAGTTTATTGTCTATTTTACTCTTTATGCCACAACACTACATGTGGAAACTTAAACTGAACAATATGTCACATATTTACAATGCAGACATATGTTGCCTCCCCCAGGCACTGCAACCCTGATGTCTCCAGTACTTTTTTCACAAGTACATTAACTACATTACATGAATTGATATCAAATGTATGATATGCAATGCATATCAGTCTGATAACATGCAGAACTAGAACTATCTTTACAGCTGAACATGCCTACACATCCATCAACTGGCTCTGGGAACTGTTAACCCATAAGCCTAGCCAGCCTTATCTGCAAGGTCATGGAGAGATTCATCATGGACCTTATCCACAGGGACATAAGTGACCTTCAACACTCATAACCTGACCATATTGGTTTTATCAAGGTTAGAACTTGCTTATTAAACCTATTGTACTTCTTTGATAATGTCCCCAAAGCCATGGATGAGTGAAAACAGGACATACTGACTATATTGATTTAGCCAAGGCCTTTGACACAATTCCCTCATTCAGGTATCATAGAGAAACTCTCCCATCTGATGATTAACCAATACATTTCTAGATGGATAATCAACTGGCTCACCAACAGAATGCACACTGGCAAACTTGGGGAGTCCACCTTCACCAGTAGACCTGTTACCAATGGAGTGCCACAAGGAACTGTAAGGGGCCTTCGACTGTTTGGAAACTATTTCTCTGAAGTCCAGGTAAAGGTAGATAGGCTATGGCTTACTAGGTTTGCAAACGATTGTCAACTGGGTGCAATCATATAGAGTTCCACAATGCTGTTAACATATTACAGAAAGGCCTGACACAGTTAAATGATTGGTGACAAACTCACAGACCGAAATTTAACACAAGAAAATGCCTTATTGGTCGCTTTGGGAAAAATAGCCCTGCTAATTATGTTATACATAGCGCCCCTCTTAGCTCAAGCTCAGTGATGCGTGACTTGGGAACACAGGTTGATAGCAATCTAAGCTTCAATCACTATGTGTCCATCATGGTAAGACACACATTCTACACTGCCCACCTCATAACTAAGAGCATCGCATCCAAGACCAGGGAGGTCATAGCTCCACTGTACTCAACCTCTATCTATGTGTGTGTATCTATCAGACCACTAATTGAGCACAATGTTCCCTTCTCTATACATCACCAGACACCTGCAGAAACTGGAGAGACCACAGAGCATTCTGAGCAAGAGAATCTAAGGAGCCAAAACATGACATACATTGGAAAAGACTGAAAGTGCTGTCCCTGTACTCAGTATCATACAGGCTACTGAGAGGTCACCTAGACCTGGCCTACAGAGCAGTCTTAGACCCTGCCCTCATGTAAATGCTGGACATCAGCAAATCAAATGGGAGAAGAATAACTTGCTCAGGGATCTCAACCCACCCTGTGACATAAACAGAACATGCTGGAGATACAGACGTATCTCCCAATGACTGCTGGTCCTCTGTATTATGCTCTCAATACATGAGAAGCAGTGCTTCTCAATGAACCTATACAAGCACAAATTTGACAACTGGATGGATTATATAAAGTCATCCCAGGGGTGGCATCTATATCTCTTATGAACAGGGGCAGTCAGTGTTGATCACAAAATCACACTACTAACAATGACCAGCTAACTATGCTCAATAAGAGTACTTGGGTTTTTACATGGCTAGTCTTGTAAAGGCCCTAGGGCCATTAGCCTAGTAACTGCCTAGGAACCTAGGAACCTATGAACCTATGTAGGCCTCCCATCATCTTCTCTTCTACATCCAGTGCTGATTTCATGCACTATAACTTGTCCTGCAGCCTTGTAAAAATGATACTTGTACCATGGTGCTTCCATAAATTACTAAATTCTGTAGTCTGTGTACTTAGATAGGTAGGAATTCTGTTCTCACTGCGGTCAACTATGTGTATATTTGTACGTGTGTGTGTGTGTGTGTGTGTGTGTGTGTGTGTGTGTGTGTGTGTGTGTGTGTGTGTGTGTGTGTGTGTGTGTGTGTGTGTGTCTAGACAACAGAGCAGAAGTGTGTATCTTACAGTTACCACATCAATCCATGGACTCCCATCATCTTATCTCAAACATGGACTGCTGATGTCATACACTATAAGATGGACTGCAGCATTGTAAAAGTCAGACTGTTTCTGTGGTGCTTGCAAAAATCACTGAGCTCTGTCTTCTTCTTTTGGCTTTTCCCAGTTAGGGGTGCCCACAAAAGATCACCTGTCCACTCATGATTGGCAGTGGAATTTTACAGTGTCAAGTTGCCATCCCAGCACCTAACCTTCCACAGACATCCCCCCCACACACACTCATGTCTAGGGCCAATTTAGAGTGACCAATCTGCCTACAGCATGTCTCTGGGATGTGGGAGGGAAACGGAGCATCCGGAGGAAACCTATGCAACCACAGGGAGGACATGCAGACTCCACACAGAAGGCACCCCAGCTGAGAATTGAACTGGAGAACCTCTCACTGTGAGGCGGCAATACTAACTGCTGCACCACCATGGCTACCCAAATTACTGAGCTCTGTAGTCTGCATATTTAGATCAGTAGGAGTTCTGTTCTTACAGCAGTCAATTGAGTGCGTGTGTGAGTGTCTAACCAGAAGATCAGAAGCGTGTATCCTACAGTTACTGCTTCAATCCCATAAAATGACAATATTTTGATATTTGCACATGCTTACATATCCATTTCATGCAGGCCATCCAACATGTTCTGTCCAACATGCACTGCTGATGTCATCCACTCTAAGTTGGCCTGCAGCTTTGTAAAAGTCAGACCTGTGTCATGCTGCTTGCATAAATTATTGAGTTCTGTAATGTGTGTACTTATATAGGTAGGGGTTCTGTTCTCACTGCAGTCAAGTGTGTGTGTGTGTGTGTGTGTGTGTGTGTGTGTGTGTGTGTGTGTGTGTGTGTGTGTGCAGTTGCTTGACATTACAGACAGCCTTTTGCACCAGCATGTGGGACACTGTCATTGCCATATTCTTCTTAGCAGACACTGTTGATGTCATCAGCTATATCTGATTTGTGGATGTGCACTATTCCCACCAGCATAGGGTCAGAGTCTTGTCTGAAGGCCAGGCAGAAATCACCTCATCCTATATAATTCAGATTATAGTCACATGGCTTTTAGTCTATCCACGTACAATATAGTATGGTTTATAGGCCCTGTGTTTTCTTGGTGAGGAAACCCATGTGAGGTACATGCAAAATAGGTCATTATACTCTATAATACTGTTCTGATGAGGTTCAAGTAAAGTGCTATAATGTAATCTTCAGATCTGAATACAATGGCATGACATATGATGTGCACAACATAACTTTCAATACCAGTGTAAACACTTGGAGGCCAAAGTTCAGATTGCTATGTATGTGTGTTCCTAATGTTTGCATCACTGGGTTTTAGCATAGAAGGACTAATGTCAGTTTTGTAATTAGTAGGATTAACAGGTAATTCCACTTTGCCAAATGACAAAATACAGACACATTTTTTCATTTGTTGACCGTTTTGTTTTGTCACCAGTCATTTGTCTGTGTTAGCCCCTGCTGTAGTATTTTATCATCATAGGTGGACTCAATGATTGCATACAGTATGCAAGAATCAGCAAACATAGTAAGCCAAAGGCAGTATACTTTTGCCTAAACTGTCAAGAAATATATTCTAAACAGTAAAGGGTTAAGCACAGATCCCTGGAGTATGTCAGCGGTGACAGCTCTACTGGTACAGGTTGGTTCACCAACTTTCACAGAATGTGCTTTATCAGTGAGCTAATAGGTTACCCATCTAGTGATGTAAGGTTTAATCCCCAGCTGGGAAAGTTTTTCAATGATACCTTCATAGGGGATTGTGTTCAAACCCTAGGCCAGA
Source organism: Protopterus annectens (assembly GCF_019279795.1). Classification (NCBI taxonomy): domain Eukaryota; kingdom Metazoa; phylum Chordata; order Ceratodontiformes; family Protopteridae; genus Protopterus; species Protopterus annectens. Next base: position 1,692,471,533 of record NC_056737.1, on the reverse strand, counting down.
TCAAAACAGCCAGTATGAACTGTCATATCTTCATCCAGGCATATTACACAGAATAAATGGGCTTTGACAACATCACAGATCACCTACCATGTGAATCATCACATGCACCTGCTTGACATGGTTGAATACACATTTTAACACACCGTCCACACAGACTATATTGCTGTAGAAGGGTGTACATCAACATGCATCTATCTAAGTTGTGGGGGGTGGACAGCACCCAATGGAAGCATGTATATACACATCCTGACTCTCCTCATCTGTGAAGTAGACCAGCGTGTCATCATCGACCTTTTCTAAAATGGACACTAGTAATATCCCAGCTGTGTGCAACACACCTGTGCGAGTTGTTAATGCTACATCATGTCTGTTACATATGTTAGATGTGCTCATAGAGGTCATTCAGGGCATGCATGATGACAACACTATCATTCTTTGGAATTTGAGAATCCTAAGGCATTTGACACAAATCCACACAGAGATAATCATTCAACACTGTCAAATGTGGCCATAAACACCTATATCACCAAGTGGGTAGACAACTATATCACATACGTGGCATCTAAATATGTTGAAATGAGTAAAGTGACCTATATCTCAGGTCCAGTGATCAGGTTCACACATCAGGGCTGCATTCTGGACCCCTTCCTGTCCATTATTTAAGTGACAGACATCACAGATGACATACACATCCTGTGTCCAAACAGCTGTCTGAAGGACTACAGATTGTGGGCAATCATTGTCTCCAACTGTGATATTAGCATAATGCAGACAGTATCAACACACACCAAAAATTGTTACCATAGCCATGAAAACATCTGTAAGGAAACATGAACATGGGGAGATTTGCTATGTCAGTGAAACAAACACTCAACCTGCATTGATCTTGTAAGGATGATTATCTCACACAGACATCTTCCCCATTATGTCATTGTGTGACAGTCACATAATACACATTACTGTGCAGTCTCTATTGTACCAGACTGATATGTGATTGGTGTTGCTTCTACAACTGTCTTCCATTGACATGCCCTCATCTGCTGTACATTAGGTTGTTTCACTTGTTTGCTTTCCCTGTGTTTAATCCTACAAGCCACCTGTGTGTCCCTATTAAATGCACACACTTCCACTGAGTGGTTATTTTACATGACAGTCCGTGTACCCTTACAAATCATTTACACAACTTTGATACAGAAAGCCAGGAATGGGTTTCACAATACTCTGCACTGTATACCCTGTCCTGTACTGTTTCTAGAACATATACACAACTATCATACTTTGCAACTACCCAGATTTTCAAAGAATATCCAGATTTTTGCCTTATCTTTCTTTTGGTGTGTTCTTTATAAAATCTGTGTTTTTTTCCATATCACTGGGATGATCTCATGGCTGATGTCACACAATAGTCAATCAAGGGGTGTGTGTCATGCTTGCTGTAAGCACACTGGAGCTCCATTGCCCGGGTTTGCACTTAGCTAAACACAGCTAAGCAAGTGGATGTGTCTGCACCTGTAATGTCTTACACCATGAAATGAAGAGCATGTTCACATCCAGGAGGGCCATTTCTGCCAAAAATGTGTTTACCTTAGCTAAATGGGTGTGTGCAGCGTGCACTGGGACTTAAAAAAAATGTAAATAGCATCACTGTTTACATTAAGACAGTGGGATTGTGCAACGCACTTTGGGGCTTAAAAGAGGCAGAGATGGGAAGGGGAAAAAGGAAAAAAAAGAGAAATAGCAAAATACAGCCACTCAAATACAAGTAAAATAGCTGGCAGGTAGAATGTTTCAAAGTCAGCCAATTATACAGGCAGCATCCACAGCACACCACTATAAACTATGAAAACGCCATCCA
>NC_056737.1:1692442178-1692464678 GCF_019279795.1 Protopterus annectens | reverse complement strand
GCATACTGGCTCACAGATAGAACCCACAGTGTGAAAGCCGTGGACTCCATGTCAGACTACTGAACAGTCACAAGTGGAGTCCTACATGTTGTGGACCTGGGTCCCCTCATGTTTGGGATAAACACTTCTGAGGACCTGCCCTGGCTGACAATGTTTGCAAATGACTACAAGGTGGGTGCTATTATTGCCCCCCACATGAGGTTGACATCCTTCACAAAGGTCTCTCTGAGACCTATGACTGTTGTCAAAACCCTGGACATAAGCTCAATGACAGATGATCTGCCGCCACCCCCTTTAGGTTTGACATGGTTCCCATAAAGTAATACATTGATGGTAGTCCACTAAACACTGATGTTGGTATAATGGAACTGGGAACACAGGCTGACAGTGAACTCTATGGTGACCACCACTTTTCTGAAAGTCCTTCCATGTGTCACTTCTCCTAAGGGCGTTGAATCCAAGAAGTAAAATGACAGTGCTTCCCTGTACACTCCCCTCAGTAGGCCAATCGATGTGTACTATAGCCCATTTACCATGCACCCCACTGGACACCAGCAACAACAGAAGAGGCTGCAAATGTACTTCACAAAGAGGATCTTAGGTACTACGCACTTGCCCCATATGGACAGACTCCAACAACTGCAATGAATCTCTGTCTCATATTGGCTACTTAGGTGCGATCTCTGCCTGACATACACAGCCATGTCAGGAATGCTACATCTGAGGAAACCAATCTGTCCACGCAACATGCCCTAGATACCGCAACCCCATCCTCACAATCAACAGGACATGCTGGAAGGGTAGGTTCACAACCCAGAGACTGGCCACACTATGGAATGGACACCGCATACATGGAAAGCTGAGCACATTACTTGCCCTCTTCAAGAGAAATCAGGAGGAGTGGATGGGGAATAGAATACCCTTGCTGGGGATCATTCCAATGACTGTACTCAGTAGACACACTGGGGAGTATCGTCAGGTGGCATGATGCCAGTGTATTCCCATGGGCTAGCCTTGTAAAGCCTCCATGGCCATTTGCCACGTACATATTTATGAATCTTTGAACCTATGGATTTCAGTACTGTCAAATGCGTATGTGCATTAGTGTGTATAAAAGTGTTTGTGAGTGTATAAACATGTGGGTGAAAGTAGTTGGTGGCCTGTCTTACCCAGTACAACTACCACTGCCATACCTTACAAGTGCTGCAGATGTTATTCACTATATAGGTACCTTGGGACAATCCACAACCTATAAGCTCTGTGGTATGTGCGGTAACTGCTTAACACTATAATACCAATAACCACATAGCTAGGGGGTTCTAATATGAGTACTGGCAAATGTGTGTGTATGTTATTGTGTGTAAATGGGTATATGTGTAGGTTACAGTATTTTGTGGCCTGTCTCACCCATTGTCATAATTTGCAAGGCCTGATGATGTCCCCCGCCTTAGAAGTAACTTTAGGCAAGTATCCCCTCTTAACCTCCGTGGTGCATGCGATAAATGCATAACAATGTAGTAACAATAAATAGATAGGTAGGGGTTCTAATTTCAGTCCTGGCAAATGTGTGTTAGAAAAGATTATTTTGTGTTTGTGTGTGAACGACATCCATTGGATGGGCATGGTTTCATTTTTTATGCCATGGTGCACACAGTACACATTCCTAGGTCTACTGTATGAGGTCTGCTGTTCACGTCAATCATAGTGCTATCTATAGACACTCTCCAGCCCTGTAATCCCTGTGCAACAGTATGGAATAGTATTGTATGAATAACAAGATAGGTTGGTTGGTCTGCTAATGTTAGTACTGGCAAGTGTGTGTGTGTGTATGTGTGTGTGTGTGTGTGTGTGTGTGTGTGTGTGTGTGTGTGTGTGTGTGTGTGCATTGGTGTGTATAGTAGTGGTTGTGAGTGTGTAGCCTTATATGTGACACTATTATGAGTACTCCACACCCAGTACAGCCACCATTGCCATACCCCAGAAGGCCAAGTGATGTTATTCATCTTACAGATACCTTGTAACACTCATCACACTAGTAGTCTTGTGCCACATGCAATAACCACATAATAGTGTGGTACCACAACTTGATGGGTAGGGGTGCCAAACACAACATTGGCAAATGTGATCCCGTGCATGTGTGTGTGTGTGTGTGTGTGTGTGTGTGTGTGTGTGTGTGTGTGTGTGTGTGTGTGTGTGTGTGTGAACAGTATTATCTGTGTGTTTGGTTGACACAATATCCTCTGGGGTTGAGGGCATTAGTGATCTGAGGTGTGTTCCTCCCACCAGACTAACCATTGTCCACTATATTAGAGCTGATGTCAACTACCATAGACTGATGCAAACCCTTAGCCCTATAAGCTGTGAGGCACATGCAAGAACTGTTACACAGACCTGGGAAATGTGTGCAGATACAGCTGTACCTCGATAATGACATGGTCAATGTGTTACAACACTGCCATGCCACTCATTGTTGATGTCTTCTGGGCCACATCCTGCTGACACACAGACACCTGGAACAAACAGAATATAGCATGTGAGAACCCATTAAATTAGTGTTACTAACACCAATAATCCATCATGGCTGAAAAGGTACACACATACTCTGATGTGTGCCCATTACAAATGACAGATAACAGTACCTTACACAGCATTAAACAGCTACATTCTACTGAAGTCATCCTGTGCATCAGACCCATATAAGCATGCCCCTGCATCGATGGTATGGATGACATGGATGTGGCACAGGTATCATCATATGCACAGGGTGTTGTGTTGGTTTGCCAGAAGCCTATGCTGGGCCATATGGTTGACATCATGTGTATGTGTTTGGGGGGGGTGCTCATTAAATGGGCTGTGCAGGGGTGGTGTGTGTGTGTGTGTGTGTGTGTGTGTGTGTGTGTGTGTGTGTGTGTGTGTGTGTATGTGGAGGTGGCTTTTCTGATGGTGATGTGAGTGTGTTTGTATGCACACAGTCACACCATGTAAGTGCCCTACACAGTGGTATTTTGGACAGCTGTGGGCCGTACATGGCAGAATGTACAGTTCACCATCTCTGGCCATGTACATGGGTACTGGGCCTGCCGAGGTATCACCACACCCACCAAGGCCAAGTTCAGATGCAGTACTACTCTGCAATGGTGACTGCTGCCTGCTGGATCTGCATCCCTGTTGGGACAGGCCAGAATCATGTGCCAATGGCCTGCTGCATCATGGCATGGACAGCACACCACCCTTCAGTAGTGCTAGTGGTACTGCCAACATGGGAACATGATGGTGCATGGCCACATAGACACTTAGCTGATCATGGTGCTGCCCTACAGCCATGTGGCTGCTGGCCAGTGTCTGCCAAATGCTCAAGTACAAATATTCCATGGTTGAGAAATGCCAAGGTCTTCCCCCACTGTCTATCCATGACCCCAGTATGCTCACAGATGGCTGCAGTGAGTTCATATCTCCACGGACACGAGGGACATGCTCATCCATGACCCTGTGTATATATCTGGTATTATGTTCATCATGTGCCTGTGCCCCCACGACAGCCTGAAACATGCATCTGGTGACTGCTGCTGTGGCACTTGCAACTGGGGCATGACAGGCTGAAATCCTCCTCCAAGCACCCCTGCCCATCTGCCTGTGTGGGACCTCACCAGCACTCTGGATATGGCTCGTGCCTACACCCTCACTTGCCATAGTCACTACAGTAGCCTGTTCCATGCCACCACCCACCAATTGTCCATTATCTGTGTTCACTGGTGATGGGGTATTTGTGGGCATTGTGACTGTGTGTGAGGATGGGGTTGACAATAGTGGGATGCCAACAAATGGCAAAGTATCCACCCCTGACAACTCTACCTGTAGCTCAATATGAGTATCATCATGATCAGAGTCTGCAGAGACACTGACATCAGTAATCAGAGTGGGAGGGACTGCAGCCACCATGTCCATCTGTGAGGGAAAAACAACATGTGCAAATTATTACTGGCACTATAAGGTTTGCTGGTACACACACACACACACACACACACACACACACACACACACACACACACACACACACACACACACACACAGGTGAGGTGCCTCAAAGCCATTACACAGACCTCACATGAGCCGGCTGGGGGCATTCACAACACACAGTCATTCAATAACATACACACTCGTGATGGACCCTCAGGACCATGCAGTGCAGCCCATTCCAATTACCATTAATACTAATATGCACCTCTGGGATATGTGAATGATGTTATTAGGTGATGGCCCTTCACCTGGCACACACTACACTTATGTAAATTATTGCTGTTCATGTGTATAGCACTGTGGCAACTACTACAGAATATACCCCCCAACTGTACATGGTTTTGATGAATGTCTACATGTGTGGCTCATATGTTCGGTCTATTCTTTATAACTCATGTGCTTATCTGATACACTACTGGGTTGGCCTGTGGATTGGTGCCACTAAGTAATGTCCTAATTTGAGGTGCAGACTGCATGACCTACAGTACATGCATGTTAAAACAAAGTCAGTTACTCAAACATTTTTCCAAGCTTACAGTGGATATAGTAAGTGTACACACACCTGTTAACATGCCAGGTTTTAATGATACTTACATTGAAACCTCAGAAATCAGGTCATAACATTGCCATCATTTCATATGACATATAACTTGTGCAATCCAACTGAAGAACATACACATCAGTTACAGGTAACATCTGATAACTGAAATAGGTACAATAGGCTGGTTGCATGAGTGTGCACACCCTTAAAGTACTACTCTGTTAAAGCACCATTTGATTTAATCACAGCATGCAGTCCTCTTGAGAAGGTGTCTATCAGCATGGCACATCGTGACTTGCCAATGTTTGCACACTCTCCCTTGCAAAACACCTCCAACTATGTCAGATTGCAAGGGCATCCCCTGGGCACTGCCTCTTCAGGTCGCCCTGCATATATCCTATTGGATGTAGGTGTAGGCTCTGACTCGGCCAGTGCAGAACATTGCATGTGAGCTGGTGAAGCCATACTTTTGTTGATTTGGATGTATGGTTTGGGCCATTGTTGTGTGGAAAGGTGGAATTCCTCACCATGCACAGTATGTGGCAGATGCCAGAACATTTTGTAGCCACAATGGACCAGTGTTTGGAACTATTCATAATCCATGCTAACTTGGCTACAGTCCCAGCTCCAGCTTGTGAACAGCATCCCCAAAGCAGGACACTGCCATCACCATGCTTCACCGTAGGAGTGGTGTTGTGGTGATGTGCAGTGGTGATATTGCGCCAAACACACCTGTCAGAATTGTGGCAAAAGAGTTCAACTGTGGTCCCATATTACCATAACACCTTATCCCACTTGATTTTTGGAGACCTGATGTATTGTTTACAGACTTTCACCAGGCCTGGATATTGTTTGGTGTGAAGAACTTCTGCCATCTTCCAACCCTACCCTATAGGCAGGACATATGGAGACGATGGAAGATTGTTGTGACATGTAGTACACACCCAGTACTTGCTGGAGATTTCTGCTACTCCTTCACTGTTGCTGTAGTGTTCCTGGCAGCCTCCCTGGCCATTTCTGGTATTGTATTCTCATAGACTTTGGTGGGATGTCCACTACTTTGCAATGTCACTGTAGTCCCATATTTTCACCACCTTTTGATGACATGTCTGCACTGTGTTCCCTGGTATGTGCAATGCTGTAGAAATGTTTTGGTACCCCTTCTCCAGGTTGATACATCTCAAACATGTGGTTCCTTAGCAGCTTTGTCAACTCTATGGGAATCATGGCTGTTGCTGTAGCAGGCAACTGGGTATATGTTAGGATAATCCTGGTAGGATAGCTGACCTTTATTTGCTGTTAATCAGTCTCTGAAATTGATGGCTGTTGTGTACCCAATAAGATGTACTGCTGTACTTATATCAAAAGTTGCCTCAACACAGTACTAGCTTCAGCCTGTGCACACATATGCATCTAGGTTGTTGTACTATTGTTATGTGTCATTATTGTTCCCCTAACAGATTTGTTTGCTTTACAATTGGATTGTACAGATTATAGATCATATGAAAGGTTGGCAGTGTTTTGAACTTATCTATAGTGCTCTCATTTTTGTATATCGCACATACATGGCATTCTAACAGGTGTGTGCACCATTTATATGCACTGTATGCCATTAATTTCTACAATATGACCCTAGTTTTGGGCCTTTCTCCCACCACATTGTCGGTCTTTGTCCAGATGTTCTGCAATGACAGGTTGTGAGGTATATGTGACATCTCCTGCAAATAGGCTCCTGTCATGACCACCATGATGCAATGCAGTAAACACCACCACAGCTGAACATGCAGATATTGCCAAATGGCTGAGTGTAACAGTTATGTGCATGGTCACAAGCACTAACTTTAGCATGCCTGGGGTACTGGCGAGCCACAACAGGAAAACCCCATACTTACTGGGTTCAGGCTTCTGTCCCATGTGCAGACCAGAGGGACCTATGTAGTTGTGCAGGAGAGGTATTGTCAGCAGATTCACATTAGGCAAAGAGGTTTACTCTTACTTTGGTGGAGACAAATTTTACAAGTAAGGGATTGCTGAGGCCATACAGCTATGTTGGTGGTCATATATCTATTTGTAGTAGCCATGGACACAGAGTCAGAACACAGCTGGCCACCTGTGGAATTTCAGTGTGATAGTCATGCTTATTATACTACCCATGTCTGTGTCAGGGCAATGACACAACCAGTAACTGTAGAAGTGCAACAGAAACTAAGGTTACACAAGTGTACAACTTGTACACCTTATTCACCTGACATTTTGCATCTTATGGCATTTGTTATGAGGCAGCCAGGTACACCTACCCATACTACATATGCACAGGTAATACCTGCTATACATTTCTGTTCTATGTAAGAATGGAACACTGTAATTGCAGTCTTGCTGCTCAGTCAGTCATGTCAACCTGTTAGGGCAGGACATCTGGAGGACACCGCACATACATGGTGAGCTATGGGCCATAACTAGTTACATTTTCTTCATATTGCTGTAGCACACATATGTCATTGGATAGTGCACTAGCCTTTGCATTCACAGGTATACCCTGGAGGATGCCTGATGCTCATATGGCAGGCAGAGATGTGAAAGGCTACATGTGTGGTAGTGAGGGTAGGTACTCTTAATGTTGTGAGTATGACTGGTATGGGGACAGAACTAGCTGATATGTTGGACAGAGGAAAGGTGGATATATTGTGTGCCAGAGACCAGATAGAAGGGATGTACAGTTGTGTGTATCAGAGTCGAGTACAAATAGTTCTATCATGATGTGTATGGGAGGGGAACTACTGTACTTTTTAACTTGAAGGAACATTATGCCAAGACTGTTTGTGAAGGTGATAGGAGTGTCAGGTAGAGTGATGTTTAGGATGCTGAGAATTGATGGTGTAATGTTGATAGTTGATAGTGCATATGCTCCGCTAATTGCATGTGTGATGGATGAGACAGACGTACTTTGGTATGGTTGGATGAAGTGGTTATGAGTGTACCCAAGGGTGAGTGAGTGGTGATTGGAGCAGATTTCATTGGTCATGTTGGTGAAGGGGACAAAGGGGATGTAGAAGTGATGGGTAGGTATGGTGTTATGCAAAGGAATGCAGAAGGTGAGATAGAGGTGGAGTTTGCAACAGAGGTTGGATATGGGTGTGGTGAATATGTAGTTTTACAAGACTGAGGGACATAGGGTGACATACAAGAGTGGAGAAAGATGCACACAAGTGGATTATCTCCTATGCAGGTGGGCCTGTTTGAAGGGGAATGGTAACTGTTTTGTGGTGACAGGGGAAAGTGTAGCTAGGCAGCATGGAAGGTTGGTCTGGGGGATTATGTTGGTGATCAAGAAGGGGGGGTGTGAGGGCACCACCGTGGATCAAATGGTGGATACTGAAAAGGGTGATTGTGAGGTTGAGTTCAGTGAAGAGTTAAGACAGGCAGTGGGTGGCAGTGAAGAGTTAGCAAATATCTGGGTAACTACATCAAAGGTAGTAAGGGAGATGAGTAGAATGGAGCTTGGTGTGACTTTTGCACAGAGGAGGAGGACTAGGAGACCTGGTGGTGGCATCAGGAAATACAGGGAGTATACAGAGAAAGAGGTTGGCCAAGGAGAAGTGGGATTGTCAGACAGATGAAAAAAATAGACAGGTGTATAGGTAGATGGGGTGCATGGCAAAGGGAGTGGTGGCAAAGGCTGAGGATGGGGCATCTGAAGGATTGTATGTAAGGTTGGACACCAAGGATGGGAAATAGGACCTGTACCAATTGACTTGACTGATGCAAGTAGCTAGGAAGGATGTGCAGCAAATAAGGCTTATAAAGGATAATGGTGGAAGTGCACTCACAAGCAAAGAGAGTGTGTTGAGCAGGTGGAAAAAGTACTTTGGTGGGCTGCTGAATGGAGAGAATGAGAGAGAGTAGGATGGATGAAGTGGGTTTGGTTAATCAGGACGTGCAGCAGATTATCAAGGGGGAAGTAAGGATAGCTATGAAGAGGTTTAAGAATGGAAAGGTTATTGGTCCAGATGACATACCTGTGGAAGCATGGAGGTGTTTAGGACAAATGACAGTGGTCTTTCTAACTGGATTGTTTACTGTAATCTTGGAAAGTGAGAGGATGCATGAGGAGTGGATAAAATGTGTTTGGGTAGTGATTATGAGAGTAAGGGTGGTGTGTAGAGCTGTAGTAACTACAGAGGGATAACATTGATCAGTCACAGTATGAGGTAATGGTAAAGGGTCAAGGAAGGTAGGTTAAGAAGGGAGGTGAGAATTACTGATCAGCAACATAGTTTCATGCTAGGAAAGAGCAGTACAAATGTGATGTTTCCTCTGAGAATGTTGATGGGGACATACAGAGAAGGTCAGAAGTAGCTGCATTGTGTCTTTGTGGACTTAGAGACAGCATATGACAAGATGCCTAGAGAGGAATTGTGGTACTGTATGAGTTGGTTAGGAGTGGCAGAGGAATCCGTAAGAATGCTACAGGATATGTACAAAGCTAGTGTGACAGCGGTGAGTTCTGCATTGGGAATGCCAGGTGTGTTTAAGGTGAAGGTGGGAGTACACCAGGGATCAGTTATGAGCTCTTTCTTCTTTGCAGTGGGGATGGACAGGTTGGCAAACATGATCTGACAGGAATCCCCCTAGACTGTGCTGTTTGCAGATGAGATTGTGGTCTGTAGTGAGAGTAGCGGAACAGGTTGATGAGACCCTGGAGATGTGGAGGTACGGTCTATAGAGGGGAGGAATAATGCTCAGCAGGACTAACATGTAATATATGTGTGTGAATGGGATGGAGGCTAGAGGAATGGTGAGGATGCATGGAGTACAGTTTGCAAAGGTTTATAGGTGTAAATATTTGGGAACAACAGTTCAGTGTAATGGAGAGTGTGGGGAAGAGGTGAAGACAAGAGCACAGGCAGGATGTGCATGGTGGAGAAGACTGTCAGGAGTGATTTGTAACAGTTGAGTACTTTTAAGAGTGATAAGGAAGGTCTATAAGAGAGTACGTGAGACCACCTATGTTATATGGGTTGGAGACACTGGCATTGAAAAAAGAGGCACAAGTCAGAGCTGGATGTAGCAGAGTTAATGATGGTAAGGTTTGCACTGGGTATGGCCTAGCAGTGTCACAGTTAGTACTGTGCAGCACACACTCCAGTAGTGGTCATATGTGAGCCATCCTTTCCTGGGGTGAATCAGGGCCCAGTGCCGTGTTCTATGTTACTGCAGACATACACATATGCTTTGGCCATAGGTTCTGCTCAGCAATGTATCAGTACAGCATGTGTTGTTGAGACATAATATTGTTTGAACTTCCTGTTTTCCACATTTACATGCCCCCTAGTACATTCCATTACATGCACAATTGTTTGACATACCTGTGTTTTTTTTCAGTTCAGTTGGTATAATCCATCATTTTCAGTGTGTGTGTATCTGTCTTTCTGTTTGTCTGTCTGTCTGTCTGTCTCTCTCTCTCTCTCTCTCTCTCTCTCAGACAGATGTAGGATATACATCTGTTTTGTATAAGCAGCAGCTTGTCTTTCGTAAATAATGCTCATGAGCAGCCGATGGCCTGTGCACCAGTTAGAGTGCCCCACTTGCTAATTGCATGTAGAACAGCTGTGGAATCATTCCCATACCATAGCATGGAAACACACTCCTATAACTGAGTACTTCACGTGGGTGTTGTCCGTTTCCCTTGCCTGTGAAGAGTACTTCATAGACCTCTTGCAACAAACACTGTGGATACAGCCCAAAAAACTGGAGGAGAATGTTCCAAACATAGGGACAGAATGTAAGTATTGCTCTTATACAGTTGAAGTAATGCTAGTTTGACACGGTTTGTGTGAATATGGCTGCTCTGCATGCATTTAAGTCTGATAGTATCATGTGGTTGACAACTCTCAACTGTAGGGCTATCTATAGACTGGCCAGAGTTTTGACTCTTATATTTGGTGTGTTACTCACACATTTATTTGGCCTTGGAAATTCAGTAGCATACTCTGAGGATTGCAGACAGTAAATGGTAACATCCATGTGTGTTTCTGACTTCATATCCCTCAGAACAGATATGTTACAACAACCCTGTTCACCAACAACTTTATCAGTTTATAACAGCAATATGTCAATAATGCCCCTGTGTTTGGACCTCTGCCCCCGAAGTATGTCAGGCTTTGTCCAGATGCCATGCTGTAAGAGGTGGATAGGTATCATATATCATTATATAGTGACTTCATTCCTGATATCATCTCAGTGAAGTATCAGCCTGCCAGGCATGTTATGTGTAGGAGCCCTTATATATGAGGACAAGGCCTGGACATTCTGTGGGACTCTATACAGTTGGCAGGACTGTGTATTTCTGGCTATTGTTCACAGACTGTCAGGATTGTGTAGCTGTGTATTATGCATGTGTTATTTGGCCTGTGTAGGGAGAGGGTAGATGTAAGTGTTATGGGTCCTTTTCTATCTGACTTTGCATGCTACTCCAGTTTCTGGTGCTCTATCAGCTGTATATGTTTGTAGGGGCAGACTGATACATGTCCCATACCACAGTCAGGCATCAGACTACACTGTGAATTAAGCCAGTATATGTAGGGGAAGTGTGTGAGTGGCAAACATGCTGATGATTTTGTTCATACAGTCCATATACTCTACTGTTCAAGTGGCTTACCGGTATGTCAATTTTAATGTGATGAGATCGGTTATGAATATGCATTTTCACACTGGTGTCTGTCACTGCTGTTATATCCCTGTATTGCCTGATATATTTGCAATTACATGGGTATTCCAACATAGCAAATTTGAATTGATGTTTTTGTCAGTCTGCCTGTAGTTTAGACAGTGCTTGGTGACATGCCGAGCAGTTCAATGTAGTTTCCCTAATGTGATGTTATGTCCATATATATATGAAATGTACCATTGCCTGACCCCCATACGTGTTGTGTATTTCTGACACATCAGTGGGATGATGAGAAGATTTATGTCAGTAACTAGTGGGGAGGAATGTGGTTTTGGACTTGGGCTATTCCAGGCAATATGTTACAACAGACAGGAGGGTGTTACTGCATCAACTGAGTCACCTTATCTACTGTAGTATTTGGGATATGTTCCCAGTTTCATGGCTTTACCCCCCCCCCCTTTGTCAAGCTTGGTCCAGATTTGTTACACTAAGGGGTTCTGAGCATACCTCTTGACTGGCCAGATTGTTTCAGACTGTCCAGGATTATTGCTCATATTTCAGGTCTGTTCCACAGAATCATTATTTTCATTTCTGTGGTAAATCACTGTGAGGATTTGAGGATTTCTTACAGTAAATGGTGACATACATTTCAATTTCAGAACTCACATCCTTCTGAACGTGTATGCTGACACAAACCCTGTTACTGTAGCAACATTCTAGATTTATAACTGCAGTACATACATTATTTCCTTGGTCTTGGCCCATTGTCCCCCCATTTTGACAGCCTTTGTCCAGAATTCTTGCACTAGAGGTTGAGAGGTAGGATGGTGGGTATGACTCCAGTACATGTTGTTATGAGCATATATATATATATATATATATATATATATATATATATATATATATATATATATGTGTGTGTGTGTGTGTGTGTGTGTGTGTGTGTGTGTGTGTGTGTGTATTTATTTATATATATATATATATATATATATATATATATATACATATTTATTTTTAGATATATCTATACTGATATATATATATATATATATATATATATATATATATATATATACACACACACACAGACACACACACACACACACACACACACACACACACACACACACACACACACACACACACACATACACATACACACACATATTTATATTTCATTTTTGATATCTATACATATATTTATATAACAATATATATGTATATATTCTATACATATTTGTTTTCTATGTAGAGCTACATATATTTGATGCATATGCTTTTTCATATTTATCTGTAATCATGCACATCTATATGTGTATATTTATATATACTAAACATGACTGATTCCACGGTGTTTGTACCCTACTATTCTATACCTGTACTAAATGATAAATTGGAAAAAAAACAGCATTCATGGTTATAGCTCAGATGGTGTAACAGTACATTGCTCTGTTAGTGGTGTACAGGGTCCTGGGTTCAAGACTTGGCAGGGCTATTTTGTTGCTGGGCAGAACAGTGGCTAATGGAGACAGGGTGATTAAGGCAATTTTAAGCAGTTGTAAGTGGGTTTGGGCAGGTTTGCATGATGGTAAGCAATGCCAACACATGGTTAAATGGGAAATTGCTTAATCTGTGTAGGCATTGCTTACCATCACACAAACTTGCTTACTGATGCTTATTGCAGCTTACTCCCACTTGACTCTATGCTAATTTCTTTAAAAGACAAGAAAAAAGGGATGATAGGAAGTGGTGGAAAAGTGGGTAAGCAGAGGGAAAAATGTGACAGATAGCTAGGGATGTGAATGACGGGTGTAGGGAATGTCCATAGCTGTCTATTTTTTATACAGCAACAGCTGTGCATTTGTACAGAATTTGGAGGTGAATTTGGACACTCAGACCCCTGAGAAAGGGACGAGGACAACAGTAATGTGTTGTTAAGCCAATTAGACAAGATTACATGTGTCCAGTGGACATGTGTGCAAAATGGACAGCTATGAATGGGGTGGCATTTTTTTTTTGGGAACAGATTGCCTTTTTTTATTTTTTTATAAGGTGAGAGTGAGATATTGGGGAAGTATAGTGGGTACATTTGGGAAGGTAAGTTCTATAGGAAGACAGACAAGACCAACAAGACAGCTGATATGGGCAGTATATGACACATATGGGAGTAAACACCTTGGATGGGGAAGGTGGCTGGGAATCAGACACACATGAGACTCAATACTGTTACAGTGGGACTGAGGTCCTCACCCATGGGCAGTCACCAGTCTATCCATACAGCTAATACCTTCAATACCTTCTTTACAGATGCTATACAAACACTAGCTAGTCAATTATCATGGAATACCTTCACATTACCTTCACACTCCTCAACCCCACCCCCTTTCATCTCAAACCTGTCTCTACCACATTTATTCAAACCCTTTTAAAGAAACTGAAACCATGCTCTCCTTCTGCAGACCTGTTGCCTTCTGAATATCTACAGCTATCATCCAATGCCATAGCCTATCCTATTTCCATACTGATCAACAGGACTATTAGTGAAGGTTACATCCCCAC
Source organism: Protopterus annectens (assembly GCF_019279795.1). Classification (NCBI taxonomy): domain Eukaryota; kingdom Metazoa; phylum Chordata; order Ceratodontiformes; family Protopteridae; genus Protopterus; species Protopterus annectens. The sequence continues at coordinate 1,692,450,894 of NC_056737.1, read as the reverse complement.
CTTATAGAAAATCTCCCATATTATCCCCCTTCATGAAGGTGGACAGTCCACAGAAATATCAAACTATTGCCCCATTGGCCTAATTTATCCCCTAGCTAAAATCATGGAGAAATGTATCCATAAACAACTACTGCACCATTTGATCGAAAACAATTTACTTTCCAACTGTCAACATGGTTTCAGACCTTCACACAGTGCAACCACTGCCCTCCTGTCCTTTACTGACTACATTAACAAACAGCGAAACCTGAATAATCTTTCTGCTGCTCTATTTATTGACCTGTCTAAAGCATTTGACATGGTAAACCACCAGATTCTCATAAACATCCTAAAATCTCTGTCATTAGACCCACTTTCCATAAAATGGTTCCAATCCTACCTTGACAAATGACAACAAGCAGTACTTTTGGCATAATACTTTACCCTCCCACCTACCTGTTACCTTAGGTGTGCCTCAGGGTTCCATACTTGGATCCCTTCTTTTCTCCATATTTATTAATGACCTTCATCTAGCTATCCCACAAGCCATATGCATACAATATGCTGACGACTCCACACTATTATGTTCTGCTACATCCTTCCATGACCTTCACGCTCTCACCCAAAAAGTATTCAACATTGTTGAACAATGGATCACTCAGCATTGCCTTCTTTTGAATCCAAAGAAAACCAAACTCCTCCTCTTCACTCCTACTCTGAAGTCCTCTCCTCTTCAATTCTCAGTGACATCTATCAATGGTACTATAATATCTTTTGACTCTACCTCCAAACTACTAGGTGTCACCTTCGACAATAATCTGAACTTCGACATCTACATCAATAATACTATAAAGACTGTCAATAAAAAAAACTGGCAGTCTCTATAGGATTAAACCCTTTCTTTCCCCTACTGCTAAAACTACTATCACCCACACCCATTTGATCTCTACACTCCTTTATGCCTCACCCATCTTTACTAATCTCTCCAAGAATAACCTCAGCAAACTGGAAATGTCCTATAATAACATTACACGATTTGCTACAGGCACCCCATTCTGAACCCATCATTATATGAATTTAAAACAGCTAGGATGGTTAGAACTACAACACCAAATTAAATTTCACCAACTAACCATTGCCCTCAACATCCTATACAAACCATCTAATACTCCAAGTTTATCTACCCTCATCACCCCCTATAAAAATCTAAAGTCCTTACAATCATCTCACAAACTTCTTATCCGCACCTCAAAGCCTAATAACAGAGCTGGGGATTCCCTCTTCTCTAATACTGTAGGTAAATCCTGGAATCTTCTCCCTAATGACCTCTCCTCACTCGCCTCTCTATCTCTCTTTAAAAACAGAATTAAACTTCTCCTCAAAACATACTGGCTTTGCCCCTGCTCCAAACCAGACTAGTCATCTACCTCTACTAACTTGACTTACCTATCCAGTGCTTACTATCCTCTACTACATTTCCCATCTTATTATATTTTTCTGATCTACCTTTTTTCATTATCTCTATCCTCTTTATATACATTTTCTTAAGCAAATCATTTGCTACAATACTACACATCTAAATTCCTTTTTTTTTTACTTCTGACTTAACCTGTATTATGTCTCCATGCTTAAAAATAGCACTATTTTATGGTGCATGACCTCAGTGTTAGATCGTGCTTAACCTTTATGCTGTAATTCACATTACAATTGCTGAAGATTTTTTTTCTTTTTACTATGATTATTTCCTTTTATCTACCTCTGACTTAACCTGCATTGTTGTCTCCGTTCTTTCAATTTGCACTGTTTATGACTTTTTACCTCAGTGCTATATCCTGTTACAACCCCTATGCTGTAATACACGTTACCATTATTGATGTATTTTTTAGGTACTAGGAGAATTGCTATTTTTACTAGAATATTTGATTTTATTTCTTATTTTTTATTTGTTTGTACTTGTAGTATTGTATTGAACCATGTCTTGGAGCTTATCTCCCCGGGCCTCTACTGAAAATCAACATATATCCAGTTAGAATAGCCCGGTCAACAAATGTAAAATAAATAAATAACTAAACAGTGCACCTTCACAGCCTTGAAGGTGGCTGTGCTAGGGGTTGTGCAGAAGGGATAGGCAGACCCTCAAGATGCACCAGGCAACCCTCAAGCTGCCACACCTGATCACCGTACTCTGAACAGAGGACGCTGTGCACCCATCCCCGGACCTGACTGTGGGTGACAATCTCTTCTCCGTGCCCGCTCCCAGGGTGGACGGGCCCCATTCCCTGAGATAGTTCCACCTGAAGGTGGTGCAGATCCAGTGGAAGAGGAAGGTCCAGGTTTGGTCCCAGACATGCTGGGGCCTGGTCCCACATCCTGCCATGGCCAGATGAGGTGGGACAGGTGGATCTGCTGGGATCTGCCTTCCCAGATGTGCTATGGTGTTTCAGTTTAAAAAAGATGGTGGTTAGTTAAGAACAACACAATTCAGGATTAGTTATAACAGCATGCATGTGTGCTCCAATTGACCCCATAAAACAGGATTGAAACAGTTGCATAGCAAACAGAGCACATGCATATATGGAACCACAGTAGGCATTATAACAGCATTCAATTTACATTGATTGCAACAGGCCTCCAATGATAGTATTTGAACAGGGAACATTAACATTCACACAGTTCAATATTTGTATAACAATAGGACACATGTCCCAACAGTAGGTTTGGAGATGAACATACCCATTTAATGTGTATGAAGTATTGGTGCAGATAGGGTGAGGGAGAGAGAGAGAGATGTCAATTAACAACTTTCTAGGCTTCAATTTTCAACAACTGTGCAGATCATTATTCTACTCACTCTCCATGGCTGACCTCACTGTATATCTACCTATGGCTGGGGATGGGCAGTGGGATTGTTGTACACAGTGTATTGGTTAAGCCTTCTTACAGCTAATAGACACATTAACTTACTTGGCAGACCTGTTAAAGAAGTACGTGTTAGCACTACCTGACTGATTCTACACATATTCACCTTTTCACGGTTACATATGTGACACTGACAGGAGTGTCCAGCACCCATGCTTGGGGAGTGTGGTACTGACATACTCTACCAGGGTTTCTATCTGTCTCCCTGGTTATTATCAGCAGTGACCATTAGCTCTGACATTGTAACACTTGAGGGACATGTATCGGAACAAAGTGCTTGGTGTATGTACTTATCTTGCTGTCATTTGCAGCCTTAGGGTTGGGCAATGGATATGTTGAATACAGATTGTGTTGGTAAAGCCTTCTTACAGCTATTACAAACATTTTCTTACCTTGCAGATCTGTGGAGGTAATTTATGTTAATACTACCTGACTGTTTATACAAATATTCACATATTCTTGTTTGACAATATGCATTCAGTGTACTACCACTGCCAGGATTCGAACCATGCCTGTTTGTGCAAAAAAAGGTAAACCACAGCTGTATTTCATCAAAATGAGTTACTGAGGAACTACTGACTCATGCTTGACTTTTTTCTCCCTAGTACTCTCTGGTTTGCACAATCTGACCTTGTAGTTAGACAAATACCCAAGGTAATGAGTACTGCACTGCACTTTTCAGACAACAGATATGTGTTAGGTTTTCAGTAATAGTTGTATGAAACACTTATTTTCTACCAGAAACACATAGCTATGCAGAACTTGTACACATTTATATTCCTACCATAACATGACAAAGTAAGCACAGCAGTCTGTTTTTATTATTTTTATTAAATGTTACAGAGACCTTTAGTAACCTGATGACAGTCCTTTATTCATTGCACACAATACACAGTTTACTTACTAGTTATTGACAATCTACTACTTTCTATTTATTTACACTGGATAATGCAAGCTAGATATTTACTCAGCAGCCTCCCTGCACAGCCTTAGCAGTCTGCTGGCATGTGCATCAATATTTGCAGCCCTCTCATCTGCAGCTGTACAGGAGATAAATAAACAGTTATGCATACCTATTGATTGCAAACTCAGACTGGACTTTGCAGAACACTAATTGATACTGATACTTACACACTTCAGGGACACTCCGTGCCTGTGGGCCTTGGATCCAAGGGTCGAAGATATCCCTCTTCCTACACTTCAGGTCAGCATAATGGTGCCAAATCTGCTCACCAGTCTGAGGGATACCAGTAGCACTGGTGAGGTCACATGCAAAATGGTCCTAGGCCTCCGCTTTGTATTGGAAGCCCTGGTACTGTTCCTGCAGCAGTCTCTCTTCATGGTCTTTAAGAAGGAGTCCAACCATGACCCTGGATTCCTGAATGCCCCAACACTGTGCCTGAAAGCACACACCTTCCCCAACACCAGCCATAGTGCCTGCAGTGATCAGCTACACCTGGTTATGGGCTGTATTCCCACCTGCGAGGTTTAAATAGGGCTGATTTCTTGTCCTTTGCCATGATTGGATGATGTTGAGTATGCTGAGCTAAGCTAAGTGATGGGCAAACCTGCTTAGCACAGATAAACATTGCTTAAAGGGTTAGATGCTAAGCACTGCTTACCAGTGCTCAAATCCACTTAGTTATGCTAATTATTGCTAAGAATTGAAGTTTAAGCAATGCTTACACCAGCTAAGCATAGCTGAGCAGAATTTAGCATTATTTAGCTTTAATTTTATGAACTATCAGGATTGTGGGGTCATTCTTAATGACATCTTATGATGCATATATTTCTCTTCCATAACATCCCCCTATGTGCTTTTATTACATTATATTCTTTTGTGGCTATACTATATGGGACACTTGTGTTTATATGGGGGTTTCATATCTGTACTACACTGACACGTCACATTTGGACCCGCTACACTACTCTGGTTAACAAATATATATTATTCACTACCTATTTATAAGAAAAGATAGTTTTAGTGCTGTTTTCACATATAAAAAAGAATGAATTGCATTGAGGCTCAAACAGTGAATAACAGTATACTAATCAAGAGTTTTAACCACTTTGCTATTGCACTTTGACTATCTTGGCAGTATATTTCTACTTAGCTCCTTTGGATGTTTAAGCTATGCTCTACACAGCTGTGTAACGTGCACGCCCACTCAGCTATGCTTAAACTTTAATGGGGATGGGGAAAAAAATATTTGTTTTATTTTTCTTAGTTTAGAGATGTGAATATAGCTAACAGTCATACCTCTTCACCTCTTACCGCATGCAATCTGGATGAAGCCTAACATGATGGGGGGGGGGGGGCAGAAAGGACATATTTTAAATATTGCTCTTACAAACTTAGGAAGTTGTTGAATAATAGATTTTGCATTAGCATGACTTACTTGATGGATGTGGACTCTTACACTCAATTGTTTGTCATTATTTAAATACTTAAAATCTCAGCTCTTTGCCAGGACAGTAGGAGGAACAAACCTGACATATGAGATACAAATATGGACATTCTGCAGATAGCTGTTCAGTTGGGCGTATGCTAACAGTGCCTGCTAACACTGTTTTTGTTTTCAAAGTACCATACGGCACTTCCTGAGTGCGGAGAGCATGTTTACTGTGTGAGCAAAGCTCGGACATGCCCTCTGCACTTGCTCATGGATCATGCCCATGCAGGTTATACAGCAACACTCCTTCATGAATATGCAAGGCATGCTACTGTGCTGAACAGGCATGATCTGCTCCGTGCAAGAATAGACTTATTCTTGCACAGAGATTTAATGAATCCCAGGGTGTGCGTAGATTCCAAAATTTCATCTCAGACACAACAGATTATAAATGTATTTATAAAATCTTATGCAAAGCAGTTTGGCTCCACAATCAGGGTAACAAATTTTCATGGTGACATCCAGGTAACCACAAATACTGACATCAAATTAGATTGCATTGAAAAAGAACTACACAAACTGGATTCAAAGAAAGCACAGGGAGAAGATGGAATTAGAAATAATGACCTAAGAACACTTCAGCATTAACTTATAGTGCCATTATATCTGTTAGTTACTAGGTCGTATAAATATGGGAAGATTCTTCCTTACTGGAGACATACACTCATTAAACCTCTTTTTAAGAGAAAGAGAAGTTGGACAAACCCAGTGTCATACAGATCCATAAGTTTATCTTATGCTGTTGATAAATAATGGAGAAGGTTATATCTGATAAAGTAATTTCAGATTTGGAAGGTTTGGGACTTGAAACCATGTATCAGCATGCCTATGTTGAAAATAGATTTATTACCACCTGTAACATAATGTTGTATAACAATAAAATAACTATGAATGAAAAAAATATGCTGTGATATAATTTTGACATTTCATAGGGACATACACAAAACACTGATCAATAAATTAGAGCAGCTAGGAATTGATGTACTCTTGATAAGATATTTAGCCTCATGGCTTACAAATAGGACATGGCAAGTATCATACAGCAATTAGATGGGTGAAATTTGAAGTTGCAGTTAGGGTGTCCCAAAGAGTTCTGTTGTAGGCCCATACTTATTTAGATTATCCCTGGGATTCATGAAGCTTGGCGCAAGGATGGCGGTAGGCTTGAGCCAACAGTGCAGCGTGTAGATGGCATAGTAGTGCCAAATGCATATTAATGAAGGCACGCTGCCGCCACAGCCACGTGCACAGGAAAGGAGCTTGAGTGCATAGGGCATGTCGAAGTGCCACACGGAGGCATGGAAATGGCAGCTGCCAACATGTAACCTAAAATGCTTGCATATAACAAGTTGCAAGATAGTAATCACATCTGTCAGTGTCCCTGGATAATGAAACATATGCAAAGCATGCAAGAAAGTTCCTGCAAACACAAAGTGAAGAAGCAAACACAAATGCACAGCAGGGAATAACGGGTCCCTATCACGTGAACAAATGACATGGAAGACCGTGTGACCGTAGTCCACGCCATTTAGATAGCTATACCAAGTGGAAGTGAAACGCATCTTATGTTAGCGAGCCACAAGTAGGTACATCCAGCCCAATGGTGAGGGTCACCAGCTGACCCATAATGTGAGGGAGGGTACACAGCTGGGCAGATGTGTCCATAACAAAATACATGATAAATGTAGATATCTAGCGACCTTATGTCCGAATCATATCCTACAAGGCATGTAATAGTCACATACAAAAGGTATGTCCGTATTTCACATACCAAATGTGATAGGAAATAGAATAAGCATGTAAACGAAACAGAAGGAGCATATAAACAGCTACAACAATAAGGAAACATATAGGCCAAAAGGAACAGTATTAGCCATACTGTCGACTGTGGGGACGTGTTGTCCAGTACAGTCAGATATGTGTACGGAATATATCCAATCCTGGACATAGGAAAAGGTGGCATCCTACCAATGAGTAGAACAGACTGCCAAAATCCGGAAATCAGAGGTACAAGCCGAACTTGTCAGGATGTGTCACAGTTGAACGGGTAGTACCCGGGTATACCAAACATGTAATGAAAGTTAAGTATGGGCGTCTACCTATGTGCGTGAGGCGTAGCATGTGGAAAGTAAACATGGCAGGGTAGTCCACACAACCATAAAGGTACCTGACACATGTAGGGTATTCAATGTGTTACTGTGGCCATGTCATGGGCCAACAACCAAAGCAATGATTTATGGGGTGTGAAGAATCTGTGTGTGTGTGTGTGTGTGTGTGTGTGTGTGTGTGTGTGTGTGTGTGTGTGTGTGGGGATGGGTAATGGTACAATCCTCCAAGGCAATACTTTGTCGTATGCAGAATAGGTGAACCGGAGGTGTATGAGGGAGCAGCGGATGAAGCTGAAAGAAACACAAACACATGTATAAACAGCTGCAATATAACCAGACAGGCCATACTGTAGAACACAATCCCACAAACATATGAATATTGAAATGTGCGATACAAATCGATAGATATGTAACTGGCACATACCCACAGATTGGTTCTGATGGAACTGGCCATAACAAATGCAACACACCTGGATGCATAATGGACTACCCAGCATCCCCTCCACATCACACAACCTGCTCCCATACCTGAACGTCCACCAAATCCAGCCATACTTGGCCTACTGATTTGGTGCAGCCACAGCTACACATAGTGACCACTATGCATATGTGGTAGGTAGTGTCAACCTAGGCAGTTGCAGGATTGCACACTATGTATCCCTTGCATGTAAAACCCCCAGCACATTGTTGTATAGCCAAAAAGATGTTCGTTATCTCTGTTGTTGTGGATCGGTCCAATTTTTGGATATCCCTCATGGGATACGTAACCTGTGTAAACATTAGAATGGAAGACACAAAGTCCAGTCCAGTAGATATCTAGACACAAGTTGGAATGTGCATTAGAGTTGCACAACACTGTCCAGCCCTAAGTGGTCATGCATAACCTACCATCCAGGATCAAACACCTGCCCATGACGCACGTGTCCCGACACAAATAAGCGGGAGAATATATTGCACACATTCGCATAGTGGCACATGGTATAAGGGTGATGAAGGCACTGACATAAACAGGATATCCCTGATCTACTGTGTGAGGGACAATTAATGTGTGTGTAGATATGACCTGCCCAACAATAGCACAATGCCAAATGTCTTGTGACCGTAGGGTATAACTATGCACCATACAGCATGTAACAGTTGCCTAAAGCGGTTACGTCAGGATAGAATAAACGTAAGTGGTACAAGAAACAGGCAAACAACAAAAGTGCCAAAGGTAGAAGGCTTACAGCTAGGAAACAAATGATTGTTCTAAACCTG